>NW_015151228.1:75199-75746 GCF_000732505.1 Cyprinodon variegatus | reverse complement strand
TTTGTTGGATTGTCTTTTTAGGGGCTCCTCTTCCCTCCATTAAAGACATTTCATCCCAGCGCTGCGTGTCCCAAGCCTGTGACATCATCAATGACCCCTCACCCCCCCACCATGGACTGTTCTCCCTGCTGCCCTCTGGGAAGAGGCTTCACAGCATTCAATGCAGGACCAGCAGGTTCTGCAGCAGCTTCTTCCCCACCGCCATCACACTGAGGAACTGTTGAATAAAATGGGTTATTGTATTGTTTTTTATTATATTTATTATAAAAGAAAAAAAAACTGAAATGTTAGAACTGTAAATATACAGCCATATGTTTATATTACTGTTTTTATGTATTTTTTTACTGTTTTCAAGGCTGCACTTTAAAAAAAAGGAAATTGTCTAGAGCAGGAGTCTTCAACGTTTTCCAGGCCAAGGACCCCAAACTGATGGCGAGATGGAGCGGGGACCCCCTAATTATATATATATAGTATTGTAAATTGTGTTATATAAAACTGGTCCTATAGTCACTCTATTACAGATGGAGTAATGTAACTAAAGTAATCC
>NW_015151228.1:72236-73991 GCF_000732505.1 Cyprinodon variegatus | reverse complement strand
GTGTACACAAACCCTTACTGAGAGCTACCAGTCGGCAACAACCACATCCGTCACCGTTTCTCTATTCTCTCATGTTCTGTCTGAAAATGTATCGAGTTGAAAACAAGGTTAAGGCTGCAGTTTGTTTACCTCGGTCAAGATCATCCAGACAAAAAACATCAGGCAGCTGAGCGCAGTCTGCCGCTTTCAGCTCAGGGTCTGCAGCTCTGAACGCATTTTCTGCACGCCTGAGCAGCAAACATACAGAAATAAATAGAAATATTAAAGAGCACGCTCTAACTAAAAATACAAAATAATACAAAATATAGAGGACAGTGTCTTAAAGTTAGCAAAATAAAATAAATCTGATTTAAGTAAGAAAAACAAAGATCTACTACAGCTGCAGATGGAGAAGACATTTCTATCACACCAGCTTATTCGATTAGAATAAATTCAACCCAATAAAGAAATAAAGATCGTATATTATTTTGTAGTCTAATAATCTCTAGTTTTATTTTTTCTTATGGTTTCTGGTCTACGGTCCATTAAGATGTTGCAAACCAGCCTTCTAACCATTAAAACTATTTACACACAAATCCCTGATTATTTCTAACGACTGATTAAAATAAGCTGAATTGCTGAACCATGTTCAATGATTAGGGACCGTATCTATGGCGTCACATTTGTTCCATTATTGTTGACAAGCAAAAAAAAAAAAGCAAACCAGAAAGTAACTTCTTAATCAGAAATTAATCAGAAGTTTTCTCAGAAATCATTTTCAAACGTCTTTTTCATATATTTATTTTCTTTTTTGTACATTTTTTGTAAAGTTTTTTTTTTTTTCAAACTTCTATTTTTCAAATTGACGTTTATAAATTTCATTTTGTTAAAATTATGGTAAATAGATCACATTTTCTCCGCCTCTGGGTTGACGAGCGAAGACGCATTTCTATTGGTCAACATTGAAGTTAACGACATTTTTATCGGTCAACTTTGTATTGTGCTTAAACTGAAAGGAATGTGATCTATAAAATGCAATGAGGTGAGTTTGTAAAAATATGTATATTTAAAAAAAAATGAAATAGAAAATAGAAAAAAACAGAACAAATCGAAATGACAGCAAAAAAAAAGAAATTTTTTTTTGTTTTCAACTTCCAACTTTCCACATTTCAATGTGCAAAGCACGTTCTTTGCCTGCATTAATGCTGGAACAGAATTCCCTCCATACTTTCTGAGGATATTTTTAAATACTGGCCCAGAAATAACCCCCTCTGATTGGTTCTATTCGCCCTGCAGGAATAGGTGAGTGAAAGGCAAATACCAGGAGACAGAGGGAAGCGTTCCTTTGGGTTTGTAAGCAAACTTCTGCATGTTGACAGCCTCTTCACTCATTTTCATCTGAAAAACACAGAACATGAACATTAAGTTCATGCACTCATTAAGCAGATATAACAACATGGAGCTCATTATTTCACATGTGAAAGACATGACATATTAACCTTTTACAGAGAGGAACTTAGAGAAAGTTCCAGACTTTTGCCGACTGAATTTAAGACTCTAACTCAGACCTTTACAGACAAATGGAGTCTAGGCGGAAGTTCAACTGAAGGAACGATTACTTACCTTTATCCACCTCCGTCACGGGCCAATCAGTTTTCAACCATACCTTCATGAAAGCCGATCATCATCCATAGTTCATGTTAAAGTCGTAGGGAAGTTATATTCAAACGTCAAATCATTGTGGCTTAAACATGTATATAAATGTACTCTCTATCA
>NW_015151228.1:67564-69628 GCF_000732505.1 Cyprinodon variegatus | reverse complement strand
TTAATTGGGTAAAGGCAGCACCACCGACATATAAACGATGGATAGAGGAGGTAACGGCACACCTAAAGCTAGAACATCTTCAATTTATGTCACAGGGTACCATTAAGAGATATTTCAAGATTTGGCAACCTTTTATTTTCTATTTTGAATCCGAGGTTCAATCTGCTTCAGCACAATCAGCATTATTTTTTTAAATTTTTTTATTTATGTATTTATTTATTTTTTTTTTGGCGGAATTATTATCATTATGATTGTTATTCATACTTATGTTTTTGGTTTTCAATCCATGGATGTCTGGAACATGGGTTGTATGTGCGTGTGTAGTAATTGTCTTGTTGATAGTTTTTTTTTTTTGTGATGTCGTTGTGACGTAATTATGGAGTCTTTTTGTTTTGTTTTGTTTTGTTTTGTACGCCCTGGATGGGGTGTTTGTTGCTTTAATATGAAAAACTAATAAAAACAATGTGATTCTTAAACTAAGTACATTTGTTCTTGAATTGAGAAGGTAATTGAGACACTTTGCCAATGGAACAAGACAATTTACATTTAAAATAAGAATAAGCAGCTGCATTGTCTTATTCCAAGTGCAGATTATCTAATTATCTTTTAAGAGTAAAAATACTCATTCCAATGGAAAATCATCCCATTTACCTACTAAACTTTAGGGTAAATACACTCGATTTAAGAAATGTTTACTTATTTCTGGATCATTTTTGCAGTGTGTGAGATATGAGCTGAGAAAGAAGACAAACTCAGTTTTGTTAACCTTTAGTCTTTTGACAGGCGTTTGTTCAAGTACTTCAGACCTGCTCCTCAGGTCCTCCAGGTAAGAGGAGAAGCTGGATTCATTGTTCATCGACCTTTTCTGTGGAACAGCAACACCTACTTTACCTGAGGAGGAAACAGAGAGGAGCTTTAAGGCACAACAGCTTAATGCACTGGAAAAACGATCTAGAAATAAGTAAAAAATGTCTTTAATTAAGTGTATTTACCCTTAATCTGAGTAGGTAAATGAGATAGTTTGCCAATGGAATGAGTATTTTTACTCTTTAAATAAGATAATTAGATAACATATTTTCTTTTTGTTCCACTGGCAAAATGTCTCTTTTATCTCCTCAAACCAAGAACAAATGCACTTATATTAAGAAAAAATGACTTATCTAGATTCCGTTTTTTCCCAGTGTGGAAGCTTCTAGATTATTGAAACAAACCCACAGACAAAACATTGTTCTACTTACAGCAGCCATGAGCACAGAGACTTTTATTCTTGCAGAGATGGTTGCACTCTTTTACTGGCTTGTTTCTTTTACTGGTTGAATCTGATCAACATCAAACATAAAAAAGAAAAATCATTTATATGGCTTATTTTAACTCTAAAAGGGATGTGAAGAATTTTACTTTGTGGCTTTGAACAGCGTCATCATAATTATGGAGTCAACTTTGCTCCAATATTTTTGCAAACATTGAACCCATTTTGTTAATGGAAATTTGAAAAAAAAAAAAAAAAAAAGAAACCTAGGAAATAAAGTTAAAAACATCTACATCAAAATATTGTTTTGCTTTTTTCTCATATTTTGTTATTTCTTTACAAAAAAGTAAAAAAAACAAAAAAAAAAACAGGTATGGCTAACAAAGAACCCAAACAACCCACATTCCTAAGGGGCGGACCCATTTGTCAGGCTAAATTTGCATGTTCTATATGTCAAAACAAGGCTTTGTTGGGATACTTTATAAATTTGAATTGAAAAAGCTTCCTGGATGGGAAGAGAAACGTCTTCAAACTTGGAAAAAGTCCAAAATCCAGTGGATTTTTTTTGTTTTTTGTATTGACTATTACCTGGATGATTGAGAATCCTCACCAGCATTTTGCTATTTCAAATATTTTTGATTTTAATACCGTATATCTAATTATTCCAAATTTCTTTTTCAGATTAAGTTTTAAGAATTTAATTCTTATCAAATTTCTCCAAACATCACATTCTCATCAGTTCAACTCCTCCACAAACTGTTGGAGAAAACATCAAATTAGCTTTAAAACCTACGTACTTTTGATTATGAAGTTTC
>NW_015151228.1:63989-65362 GCF_000732505.1 Cyprinodon variegatus | reverse complement strand
CTGCCCTATTACTTCCTTATTTGCTAATTCAGGGCATGCATCATATTGTGCCTCCAGTCACATGAGGAGTGCTTCATAAAACTGGTTTAGTTTTATATTTTGTTCTCATTTGGGTTCCATAAAGCTGGGTCCCTCTGAGTCTGACTCAGTTACTATGGCGACTAATCCAGTAAAAGGAGCCTGGTCGGGTCCAAGTTTAGAGCCGACTTAACCTCGTCCACGCTCGTCATAATAATCCCGATACTGCTGGGAGTTAGGAAGGAGCTAGGACCAGGAAGCAGGAATGCCTCCTTGCACCAATCCATTAATCATAAGGACCTCCTGACGTTTCAAGCCACCGAGGAGGTATATGGTTACCCATAATCCTTTGCATGACGTAGAGGAACAGCCCACCTCACAGAGTTAAACAAAAAAAAATAAATAAATAGAATTTTATTGATCTCACAATGGAGAAAATAACTCTGCATTTAACACATCTCCTTTCAGGAGCAGTGTGGGGTTAAGGGTCTTGCTCAGGGACCCAGAGTGGCAGTCTGTGGGAGTGGGGCTTGAACTCAGAACCTCTGGATTTAAAGCTCTATGCCCTGACCACAATGCCGCCACTCCACCTCTATAAGACATAATCCTAGTCTGGAGTTGGTTTCCTACCCTGGATAGTGTTAAAATTGTTAGCCCTGCGGATGGTGAAGGAACAGGAGGTTGGAGCTAAAATTTGAGGTATTAGGATTGAGCCTAAAGCTACGTTCACATCTAATGTACTTTTGGCAGCAGAAGTAGTCACTTTACATGCAAAGTTAATGGTTCATCAAAAGGCTCATCGAAAGGTCCTGCAGCGTGTAGAGCAGCAGGAGCAGCGCCTCATGAGCTTCTGAGCATCAGAAGCAGCAGCTGCTGGAGATGGACAAAATGAACTTTTGCTGCTCGTCGGCACATCGACCAATGAGAGAGGCTGATCTGGGAGCTGACAGGGAATCAGACGCAGCACTGCTGATGCAGAGCGCTATGATCACTCCTCTGAAACAGTTTATTAACGCCTAAATTAACTTCAAATGTAGAAACCTGCCAGCTAAATATGTTCGCTTTTATATTCTGCTGCCTGCAGTTTGGATTATACGGAGCGCCTAAAGGGACATGGAGGGGAAAAAAAGAACTTTTGCGAGATCCCGCAATAGTTTTGCAAGATCTCACAAAAGTATTGCGGGATCTCGCAAAACTTTTGCGAAATCACGGAAAAAAAGAACTTTTGCGAGATCCCGCAATAGTTTTGCAAGATCTCACAAAAGTATTGCGGGATCTCGCAAAACTTTTGCGAAATCACGGAAAAAATGAACTTTTGCGAGATCCCGCAATAGTTTTGCAAGATCTCACAAAAG
>NW_015151228.1:57641-61109 GCF_000732505.1 Cyprinodon variegatus | reverse complement strand
ATTTTTTAACTGCAGAGGGAGTAAGACGAGTATTCCTCACATGAGTTTCTGTAGAAAGATGACGTTGTTTTCACAGTTGCCGACGATCAAAGACACACAGTGGTTGGCTGGAGCTGTTCTCTTGGACTGCAGCTGGGCTCGGTTCAGTAATGTCACCTTGACCAAAATCTCCGCTGTGGAGCTGCTGTACCTTGGCAGCTTTAAAAAACAAAAAGAAAACCAGCTTTACTTTATAAAGCTATCATAAAGTAATCAAGAAGGTAGAGATTTTATCAAATTACATTTTCAGAAATTCTTGATCTCTTTCTAAAATCCACTCATCAGGCTTCCAATTTCTCTGAGTAACATTTTTTTTACAAGCATTAAATTAAGGTCAGGATTGAAATCAAAGATAATTTTTGAAAGTCTCATCATGAAAATTACTTTAATATTTTCAAAATCACATTTTGTAGTAAGAAGATATGAAAAAAGTTGCGTTCTTTTGTTTTTTTTGCTATCACAGTCAAACAGCTTTAATATTTTCTTATTGCTTTAACTTTTATTTCACCTGGAAATCTTACTCAGACTAAAATCTCTATTCAAAGATCGTCCTGGTAAAGACAGCAGCACAGAAAACATGTTTTAAACAATCACA
The DNA here is from genome assembly GCF_000732505.1 of Cyprinodon variegatus. Taxonomy (NCBI): domain Eukaryota; kingdom Metazoa; phylum Chordata; class Actinopteri; order Cyprinodontiformes; family Cyprinodontidae; genus Cyprinodon; species Cyprinodon variegatus. The sequence goes on along the minus strand of NW_015151228.1, from coordinate 60,475 downwards.
CAGCCTTACATTAAAAAAATAATAATAATTGGAGATAAATTAGCTATCTACGTATAGATGTAAAGGTGGCCAAGTTATCCATCATTTCCCTAAAAAGAATAACAAGAAGCCGTAGAAGAAAGAAAGAAAAGTATTTCTGTTTTTCAATGTATGAATAGACCAAAAACATCTAAGCTGTTTAGTAACCTGATGTTCTGCTTAAATGATAAAATGCTTTTCAAATTGAACCAGAGTGATTCATTGATGAGAATAAAACAAGGTGATGAAGATGAGGAGAACTAAGTGGAGGAAAAGGGGAGAGCTGGCTGAAGCTGGTGTTTATGCAGCTGCTGCTTGGAGACGCTAACCAAGATGGAGAGCTATGCTGCAAAGCTGTTAGCAGTTAGCATCAGGATCAAAATATTTTCTCAGGTATATTAGAACGACATCTTACTGAAAGACGATTCACTGTCACTTTAAACAGTTGTTCATTATATTCCTATTTGATTCAGATTTCACTTTAGCTTCTGCTAACGGTGTTAGCTCTGCCTGATATAGAAAACAGTAGATAGATATCTCATGTATAACAGTTCATGAAAACTCTTGAGGCAGCAACTTAGTGTGGTACTGTCTACATTTAGACCAGATGTTAGCATTCCTATGTTTACTCAGTAGGACCTAACCGCATCATCAACCCAGCATGCTTTGCAGAGATCAACAAATGGTGACATTGGCCGTTTCTCTTGTGTCCTCGTGAAACGTCATCAGCCTCAGCCCTAGTACTGTTCCAATTCACAAGAACAACAGCAAATGGACAAAGTCCCTGGATGTTGTTCTTGCCCCTCCCTCTTTACCCAGCATGCATCAGAGCAGACTTGTCCGTTCTTGAGACTGCCAGCTGTCCCAGCATGCACTGCAGCAGCAGCAGCTTCCAGGTTAGCGCTCACTTAGCTCAGAGTATCAAGTTAAAAGTTCTCTTTTCAGTTGCTGTTGTTCAATAAAAGTACGTTTTAAGATCATTTGAGACGAGAACATTTTACTTTAAGCATCACCATAAGGCCCATTTACTGACTTATTGCATAATTAAATAGTTTTTTCCAAAGTTGAGGACCGCGAAAACCAGCGGACCTCCGAGGGTAACGGCAGTCAGGGCTAACGTTAGCCATAGCCATGTGTGAAGGACCGCTGGCTCTGATGGAGGTTATTTTGTGTTATTTGGCAAAATGTTCATTTGGTTTGTGTTTATCTGACTATGTTCATTATTATTCCCCCACTAAATGATAAAAGTTAGAATTTATTATTATCTAGAGACGATTAACAACAGGAGGAGAAATGCAGCTCTAGACTTCTTTCCTGAAGTGAATATAAATATTTTCAATGAATACAGAAGATGTCTGCCTATTCATAGCCATAAAAAAACAGAAAGTTTTTTTCCTCCTTTGTCTGCAGTGGCGCCCACCTGCTCCAGGTTGACATCGTACTTTGGGAGATGTATGACAGAGTCTCTGATCTGGTTTCCAAATGGTGGATGTCGGTTAAGAATCTAAATGGGGACAATAAATCTATTAGCAGGTGAGTAAAAAGCATGCAAAAGGGTCAAATAAAAACACATTTCATGACTAATGACAAGAGAAAAAAGCTCTGTGAATCATCTGGTGGGGCTGACCAGCTCCAGCTCTCTGGGGTTGGTTTGCTCTATTTTCGGGAAACTGGTGAGTCCAGCATTCACCATCGCAGTAGACAGAGTCAGACCTTCAAACACAAAAAGTTACCAGCAAATTACCTGACAGAGGAAAATCCCATTTTAGAAATGTAGGCATAAGGATGCCTTAAACCTGTAATCAATAGTGGCAACAAACTGACCTATTTTCTCGATCTGTTTGGAAACAAAAGGAGAGTTTTCCCAAACTTTAGCTCTGAAGCACTTAGCCAAGATCAGGGAGTTCAGCACAGCAGAGAAACCGGCCTTAGCCTGATGAATGAGGAACTCTGACAGGCCTGTTGAGAAGAAAACACAAGATAAAACCTGGATAATCTGAATCTTCACAGCTTTTTTCTCCAATTCAGAAGCCTCACATTTGCTGATGCGCATCCCGATCCGGAAGATCTTTGCCGTCTCTTGCGTGAGACCAAAGTCCTGAACTGGGATGGAGCTCAGCTGAGCCTGAATCAGGCTGCAAGACAACAACAAGCATGGCTGATTTCCACCAAACTTACTGAGAGGAACGGTTTTATAAGACGTCACACCTACCAGTTCACTTTCATCTCACTGGTTTTGATCTTTCCCTCTAGAGGAAATCTGAAAACAACATAAACCAGTTAAAGTGAAAAAGTCTTGTTTCTTACCAGCCCACTATTTCATCAGGTTTAGCTAATTTCTATATCAGCATTATCAAGTCATTAAAAGGGCCGCACTGGAAAAACAATCTAGAAATAAGTAAATATTTTTTAAATTAGGTGTATTTACCCTGAATTTGAGCAGCTAAATGAGATAATTTGCCAATGGAATGAAAATATAATTAAGACAAATAAAATCAGACAATTAGATAATATGCACTTGAAATAATGTTTTCTTATTTTAAATGTAAATTGTTTTGTTCCATTGGCAAAATGTCTCTTTTATCTCCTCAATTCAAGAACAAATGTACTTATTTAAAAAAAAACTTTTCTACATTTCGATTTTTTCCAGTGCAGGGTTCTGTCAAATCAGCAAACTGCAAAAACCTTCTAGAAATAAGTACAAGTTTCTCAAATTAATTCCATTTACACTTTATTTGAGGAGGTAAATAAGATGATTTGCCAATAGAATGAGTATTTTTACTCTCAAAATAAGATCATTAGATAATATGCACTTA
>NW_015151228.1:53808-55581 GCF_000732505.1 Cyprinodon variegatus | reverse complement strand
CCCCCCATAGAATTCGCATGTAAACCAGACGCCCAGAACGCGCCCGTCAGGAATGCAGCTTTAAAAGAACATTACTTCTGCTTTATGACATGAATCCCATTTTTGTCTCTTGTGGGATGGATACACTGCAGAGGAAGGCTCTGAGTTTGACACCTGTGATCTGAAGTGATTCTGACCTGATGGTTGTCCTGTTCCTGTCTCTGTTCAGAGTGTTCAGCGGCCTCTTCTCATTCACCCTTAACTGAACGTCTCTGAACTCCTTGCTCTTTGACACCAGTTCAACCTGCACATAAAACGCCTTTAAGTCTGGATTTTTGTTTTCATCAAATCTTAAAAATAGTCATGCATCTGCACCAACAGGAGTTCCATTTTAACCATTTTGACACAAAACCAGTTTTGTTGTTTAGCCTCTCAAAAAAGGGTTTTAAAGCGTTTGCAGCTAATAACTCAGAATGCATGAAATTTACACCTGTAAAACGTTTACCAATAGACCTGTTAGACATCGTTGGAAAGCTTAGATTTTCCACAATTCAACCGCCAAGTTCATTTTATGGACACAGCGAGCACCAAAGCACAATTAACACAGATATAGCCACATGTCAAAATCTAAACATGACAAAATAGCCACAACAAGCAAGCAGGTCTTTATTACTGCGGTTCAAAGAAGACTTATTATTTTCTAGAATAAAAAACAACAACTTTGAGTCAGGTTTGAACCGATGCAGCTTGGACTGTGTTTTACTCACCCAATTTTCATCTAGAATTTTCACCAATTTTCACCTCAAACTAGAAGTTGTTAGCTTCCAAATAATGTAATTTGGGCTTAGAGATCCTAAGTTATTTCCTTTTTCATTTGGGATGCAAAATAGGTGAGAATTTCCCAAAATTAGGTGGATGTTAAGAGGTTAGAGAGCCTACCAGCTCAGGCAGGGTTTCTGTGCCAGTCACTCTGCTGAACAGCTGCATGGTTTCAAAGGCAACACAATACCTCGCCATCAGCCTGCCCGCTTCTGTTGAAACAAAACAAGCGTCTCCAGGTAAACACAAGGAAAAGCTCTTTCAAACCACTAAAGTGAGACTTAAAGGTTTTCTACCAGTTGCTTTGATGTTGATATCCTCATCCATGCTGATCAAGTCAATGGAGGACAGAGAGTTGAGGTTCTTAAGACACAGTTCTGAAGAAGACAGAGTAATCAGACTTTAGCTTGACAAGAGGAACACTGTTAGCAGCTAGCTGGTTGTTGGAGCTCTATGATTAAAATGTTTCAGTTAGCGCTCACCTTGGAGTTTGGCTTCAATGCCATATTGGTCAATGTTGATAGAGAAACCTGAGCAGAAAGTCAGGATAGAGGAGTAAACATAGGATGACAAGAGATTCTAAAAAACGTTTTAGCTTTGAATTTTACAACCAAATAGTTCCTTCACTTGGATTTTGTGTCAGAACGGTCTTTCCAGTCTTTCAACTATTCTACAAAGGCAAAAAACTCGTGTTTTTCTTGGAGCTCTGCAGCTCCTTTAAAGTTATAACCCTCTGGCAGGGGGGGGTTTACCATTAGGCAATACTAGGCAGCTGCCTAGGGTCCCAGTTCCTGGGGGCCCCATAAAACTCTGTTTACATGTATGGTTAATACAACTTATAATATTAAGTGTGTCTCAGCCCCCCCCTTCAGTGTCCACCATATTGGATCAGTCCATTTGCTGCACATGTTCAGAAAGGTCCAGACAAATGATACAAAGAGCAGTGTTGCCAACTTAGCGCTTTAGTCGCTATAT
>NW_015151228.1:50718-51703 GCF_000732505.1 Cyprinodon variegatus | reverse complement strand
TGACATAAAAGCATAAAACTCTTTCCTTGTGCGTGATACGATCATAAGCTTTCCTCTCTCTGACTGTCCACTGTCGTCACGCAGAGAAAGCTGCCTGCTCATTTTCTCTTCTTCTTTGGATAGAAGAAAATGAGCGTTTAAGTTGTGAGTATAGGTCAGAGTTTCTGATTGACTTTAGGCCAGCAGTGAAGGCTTTGAAGGCCCTGAAACCTTTCTCCAGTTTTTATCACTCTACATATTATGACCTTTTTTATGATTGTCCGTGATATAGAGCCTCAAAGAATAGATTCGTTTTTTTTTATGTGAGAAAATGGACAGTGGATTGTAATTCAGAGACTGACCGTAGTAAGAGGGGTTCTTAAGAGCTCGGATGTAGAGGAAGGTGGAGCGGATCCAGTCTAGAGCCATGTTGACATCACTGATGGTTTGGAGAACAATCTCAGCATTCAGGTGCTCCATCAGGTGACGGTGTAAGCTAGGAGAGGACAGAGTATTGTTACCTCATGTGCTACAGTTCTGCAGGAGAGAATGAGATAAGCAAAAAACCAAAAAAAAAAAGGGGGTGGGGGATGAAAACAAGCAGCTCTTTGTCCTACCTGCTCTCAATGATCTCCATTCCATTCATCAGCTTCATGTACTTCTCTCTGGTTTGAACCTTGGTCATGATCACTGCTGTTGCTGACGTATCAAACTGGGAGATTAAAAAGGCATTAAAACTTCAAAGTGTTTCTGACCAAACTTCACGGCAAAGGTTTATGTGTTGTTCCAACCTGAGGCCGTCCGGCCCGGCCAATCATCTGCAGGATGTCAGCCTCGCTGTACTCTTCGCAGGAGCCGGCCACGTACTGCACTGTCGACTTGATCACTACCAGGTGAGCGGGAAGGTTCACGCCCATGGCCAGCGTCCGAGTTGTAACTAGGACACAACAACTTATAGTGACGCCTGCATCCCGTTAACACGTCTGCAAAAGTTCAGTTTATTCAA
>NW_015151228.1:45162-47563 GCF_000732505.1 Cyprinodon variegatus | reverse complement strand
CCTGAAATGACTCATTTAATCATCCATAACGTTATGGAACACATTAATTAACTGAAAAATGTTGCATAGTGTGCCTTTAACATTTCCTGAGTCATAAAAAATAAAAAATGTCATCTATGTTTGCTCTCACAAAGGACAGGCAGGTCTCCCAGGGTAAAGGCTTCTTCTACCAGCTTCCTGTCAGACAAGTCAACGCCTGCATGGTGGTAACCAACTCCTAACATCATCAGATCTGGAAAACAAGCCAAACACAATTTTTTGGGGGGGTTAAATAAGTGACTTCATAACCAGAAGTAAACATGTATATATTTTAAACCCTCCAACCTTTATTGCAGAAATCAAAACAATTCCTATAAGCATTTTTTTTATTTCTTTCAGAAAACGTTATAATTCATTGTGAAGCACTCTGGACCTTCAGCAAGTATGCGCTCTTTTAAAGAAAATAACATTAAAGAGTTGTAGCTATGACCTTTAAATTAGGTTTGTGGTTGTAAATAAACTGTGGAGGAGTTCAAATGGTGTGAATAGTTTTGCAAAAGAAGAGAACTTGTCAGTGCTTTAAATTTATCAAAGACTGGATCTGCATTTACTAAAAAGCAGACCACCAAACCTGTGAACGTATTAAATATATGCATTACCTCTGAGCTTTGTATCCAGGATGGAGTTTGCATATTTCATCAACCTGCAAAGTCAGTCAGATCTCATAAGGCCAACAGAACTGCCATATTGTTATTGAATGATTAATCCAGGGGGGAAAGACCTGCACCTTTGCTTGTGTTCGTAGCTCATGATGAATCGGGCGTCTTTGGCCAGAACCGCAGCCGACTGCTGAACTCCTTTTCTGGTCGAGCAGAACTAAACCGCGTCAGAAAAATAAGAAGAAGAAACAGAAAACAAGGTAAAATAAAATATCCTCAAAATAATTTGTAATGATCACCTATTCTTCAATATTTGATTCTGCTTAGTTTTCACCTTCAGTTTTGAGTTATGCTTGGATTTATGTTATTCTGTTTATTTTTTGTTAACTGTTAAAAGTTTAAAAAAAAATTAAAAAGTAAAAAAAAAACAATCCGCTCCACCAGTATTAATGTTTATTACTCTAGTAGAAGTATAAATCCTGCTGTTTAGAAACACTTTTGTAGAAGTTAGAGGATCAACTTCAGCTTTTTACTCCAGTAAAAGTGTAAAAGTAACATTTTTAAAACTACTTAAATGTATAAAAGTTAAAGTAATGCAGGAAAAACTGTTAAGGCCAGAAGCTTTACTGCTCTACCCTATTAAAGGAACATTTTTCTACAATTCTGGACGATAACTTTCTTAGACTTCTTAGTTTTATAACTAATGGTAAAAACGTCACATTTATCTTTGCATCATCGTAAAAGACTATTTATTTTGGTCTGTGGTGAGTAACAAGTTGGGGTAGCACCGAGTCCAACCACAAAGAAATTAATTGTCTGGATGAAACTAATTATTTTGATGGTTTTTATTTTTTAAAATACCAATTAATAATTTTTTAAGATGATGCAAATTTAATTGTGACACTGTTACCATTAGTTATAAAACTAAGAAAATGAAGTCTAAGGAAGTTATCATCCAGAAATGTAGAAAAATTTTCCTTTAATAGGTTAGTGGAGTTACTACGGAGTATTAGGGCCAGGCTAGATTTTTTTTGTATTTTATTTCAAGAATAAAGTCATAACATTACGAGAATTGATTGGAAAAATTACAAGAAAAAGTTGTATTTTATGACAACTCTTAAAAGGAGTCCTGTCTTCCCTAAAATGAGGAATGTGGAGCATCATGGGAAGTTCTACTTTAGCATCGGTTTGACAAATAAGGAAATTTTAGCAGCAGCATCAAACTGGGCAGGATGTCATAGTGGACTCTGGATGCTGATTGGTGGAGCTGGTCTGACGTCATCTGCTGGGCGGAGCTCCAAGCTTTCTTTCTGAAACGGGTTGTTGTACGATGGCAAGGCAAGGCAAGGCAAATTTATTTGTATAGCACAATTCAGTACAAAGACAATGCAAAGTGCTCTGCATGATTAAAATATAGGAAAATAAAACAGAATCAAAGCAAGAAGGGGAAAAAATAAAAAAAATAAAATAGAAAATGCAGAAACAAAAAAGAATAATAAAAACTGTTGGACTAAAGAAAATAAAAAAGTTGCACTAATGATGTTTTAGTTGAACTGTTTAACTATTTTAGTGGAAGGCAATCCTAAACAAATGTGTTTTTAGTCTTGATTTAAAGGAACTCAGGCTTTCCGCACTTTTCCAGTTTTCTGGAAGTTTGTTCCAGATAAGTGGAGCATAGGAACTAAATGCTGCTTCTCCATGTTTAGTTCTGGTTCTAGGTCTGCAGAGCAGGCTAGAGCCAGATTTATAGACTAACAAAAGGA
>NW_015151228.1:43707-44831 GCF_000732505.1 Cyprinodon variegatus | reverse complement strand
TGTTCTTCAGGGGATAGAAAGCCGAGCCTGTAATTGTCTTTAATTGCTTTTGGAATGATGACTTTATACTCGTAATATGACTTTACTCTCATAATGTTACGACTTTATTCTCAAAAAAAAAGATTTTATAGTAGTAAAGCTTCTGTCCTTAACATTTTTCCTGCATTACTTTTACTTTTATACTTTAAGTAGTTTTAAAAATTGTACTTTTACACTTTTACTGGAGTAAAAGGCTAAAGTTGATACTTATCTTCTATAAAATGATTCCTGTTGACACCTCTGTGTGTCGGTATCTGCATGTCCGTCCCTCCTGACTCTATGTAATCTGTGTTATACATTTATTTAATCCTTTTAACTGGTCTACTCACCACCAGCGTGGGCTTCTGGTCAGAGTAAGTCTGTATGATGTTAGCCATCTTGTAGTTGAGTGACAAGTCGAACTTGAACTCTGTTTGTGTTGCGCTGCAGGGGAATCCCAGGACCACCTTTCTCAGCTTTACAGGACGGTGGCTCTCGTCCATGCTCAGAAACGTAGCAGGCTCGCTCCCATTGGACAGCCAGTCTGCTATCTGATGGAAGCAGAGAGGTTCTGGAATCAGTCGCCATTTTATGTCTGATCTCACAGCAAAGGGAATCTGTTGCAGACACCTACGTCTGATACGTTGGGGACCGTGGCCGACACGGCCACAAACCTCATGGTGAAGCCTCCCTCTGGGCTCTGAGATGCTCTGTAGGAATTCACCGCCTTCATTCTGCTCACCACCACTTCCAAGGTGGCGCCACGGGTGGCGTCCTTCACCACGTGCACCTGGAAACACATTTATAGTGGCCCAGTCGTACAACATGCGGTAATTTATTCATTTTTAAATCAGGTCGGGTCCGCTAATCTGTGACCTCTGGTTTAGAGAGCAACTTTACTGTTTTTTTTTCCAATACTTTTTAGACAATATTTTAAACTTCTTATTTACTTTTTTTTTTTCATATTTTCAGTTTGTTTCTTCAAATGTCTGTTTTTTCAGATTGAGTTTGATGGATTGAATTCTTTCCACATCCTCTTCACTTCTGGGGGCGGGAATGGGAAATTCCATTGGGACCAAGTAGCACTAAATTGGTGACTTAGAAAC
>NW_015151228.1:41121-42727 GCF_000732505.1 Cyprinodon variegatus | reverse complement strand
TTAGAAACTCAGAAGCTGATCAAATATCGGGTTAAATATCGGTGGGGTGGCCGATGTCCGATATTCAGTTTTAAGGCCGATACCGATAGGGGGCCGATTATATCGTGCATCCCTACTTATCACCCCTGAAAGTGACGCAGCTGACATCACACACTGACCTCATCAATGAGGAAGAGTCTCACAAGCTGCAGTAAACAGTTATCCTTCCATTTCCTTGTCATGCTGTCCCACTTTTCCTAATAAATAAACAAGATAACGAACACAAATGAACACAGAGTTAACTGCAATGGGAATGAAATGTAAAAAGGTTCTCTGTTGTTGCACTAGCTCGATTTGGATGCAGAGCTGCAGAACGCACAGGCGTGGTCAGGATGATGTGGGAGTCGTGAATCTCGAAGAAGTCATCGATCTCTGTGTCGCCCGTCAGCTCCTTGCAGGTCAGACCCAGGGGGCCGAACTTCTTGCTCCAGTTGTCGTAACACTGGCTGCAGAGAGCTTTGATGGGAGCCACTGGTGAGAGGAAAACAGTGAGTGTGTTCACAAGACGTGCCTCCATGTGTCCGTTTATTTTTCAGGTTTTTTTATAACTGAGCAGAGGTGATAAGAACACCCAAACAGTTTGCATTTTCTCTCTGAGCGTGGGTTCTCTCCCGTTACTCCGGCTTCCTCCCACAGTCCTGTTTGTCTCTGTGTTGCCCTGAGATGGACTGGCGACCAGTCCAGGTTGGACCCCGCCTCTCGCCCGCAGACAGCTGGAGATAGGCACCAGCACCCCTCGCCACCCCAGCAGGGATAAAGCGTGTCAGATAATGGATAGATGGATAAAAACAATTGTTTTAACAGGCACTGATATATTGTTCTATATATATTTTTCTATTTCTTTTTCAACATTTTATTTCATATTTTGGATTTGTTTTCAGATTGAATTTTATAAATTGACTCGTTTTCTAATTGCGCTTTTTCAGATCAAAGATATAGCAGGGGTCCGTTTCATGAAGTCGGTTTAACAAACTCAGACTAAAATCTTCAACTCTAAATTGATCTAGCCTAAAGTCAGGAACTCTTAAGTTTCAGATTCACAACAGCTGCCATTAATTAGTTTAATCCATTTTAACTCAGACAATTTACAGTAAGAAATAATCAATGACAGACATTAGGGTAAATATAATGCTTGTTAATGGTAAACATTGTTTAGTGCATTTCTATTTGTGTTCAAATTATTTAAATCCAATCGGAACAAGAAATTTAAATTAATGTTTACCATTCACTTTTTATGTGATACACATTTGTTAGTATTTCTGAAATTGATTTAATTATTGTTATTATTTGATCATTTCTGAAATTGGAATTGTTTTATTTATTATTATTTGTTCTTTTGATTCATTTATATTATTTGTTAATTTAATTAATTTATTTTATTTTTTTGTTACTATTATTATTGTCTGAAATAAATAAATAAATATTCATTCATTCATTAACTATGTCGACTTATAGTTGAACATGTGCGTAACAAGTATGAAAAGCCATTATCAGTGCAGCCCAGATTCAATTAGTCACCATGGCAACAGGCAATCAGAAGTGCCAATTTTACATCACTGGAACTAGA
>NW_015151228.1:37940-38855 GCF_000732505.1 Cyprinodon variegatus | reverse complement strand
TGCAGCTGCAAAGGAGAGGAAGACGGCGAAGGAGAAGATTCCTGCTCAAGTTTAGATGCAGTCCTCTATGGCAGGCCGTTTTTACACTTATTGCAACCACTTCTCTCTTTTGTTTCATTTGTAGATCACTGAAATATAATTCTTTCTTGTCAAAATCACATTCCTGGACGGAACTTTAATAACAGATTTTCTAAATTGAAGTTTTCCAGCTGAAACTGAATTTAAGAAAGTAAAAAAAAAAATGAAAATTACTAGTAAGAATCAAATTATATATATCTAGAAATGTTTACACATTTTAAGGGGTTGTTTTGACATTTATCAGCTTGACTGAAAATGTATTTCTGATATTTGAAATACATTATTTCATAGTCAAAATAATACAAACGCTGACCAGCAACAATAGGAATATGGAGATCTGTAATATATTTCTAGTCATGCAGAATGTTAATTATAAAAGACCCTAATGGCTTAAGTACGGTGGCCCTGAAGGGCAAACTGCAACTACAAATCTAAAAGCGCAACTACATTAAGAAAAACACAATTGCATGAACCTACCGGAAAAGGTAGGTACCAGTGGGAAACATGAGACATCGCTGATTGGACGACGGCGCCGTTTGACCCTTTAACCGGAAGTCATTCTGCCTGCTGCGGCTTTTGAAAACATGGATACTAACTGAAATTTGGTGATTAGTCTTGAGCATATCCAGTATCGCCTCGTACGTATGTCCTGATTCAAAATATTCCTGGATAACGGCAGCTATGTTTGGGGCGCCGACAATATCCATGTTTTCATAAGCCGCAGCAGGCAGAATGACTTCCGGTTCAAGGGTCAAACGGCGCCGTCGTCCAATCAGCGATGTCTCATGCTTCCCACTGGTACCTACCTTTTCCGGTAGGTTAATGTAATTGTGTTTT
>NW_015151228.1:32850-35186 GCF_000732505.1 Cyprinodon variegatus | reverse complement strand
GGTCCGGATCCGGACCGCGGTCTGTTAACCTTTGGTGTGGAGCGTCGAGGATCTGTTTTTTATTTGAAAGGATTCGCACCACCTAACTTATGGTGATGATGCCTCATTATATGACCTTACAAAACATTTTACAAGGTTCACATTCATATTTGACTAAATATTCATCCTATGAAGCTGAATCACATGTGAAACACGGGAGCTGATGTTTCAGAATCACAGAAAAGTCCATTTATACGTATGGATATGGAACGTTTCATATAAAAGGCACATGTGATTTATGTGTTTTACATGTTTCACATGTCATTCCTATGTGAGGCACATGTGCTTTCACATGTAATTCATATGTGAAAAATAGTGTATCGCATGTGAATCATATGTGCTTTTAACATGAAATGGTCCAAATCCACACGTATGCATGGACTCATCTGTGCGATTCACATGTTTATCTCTTTTCCACATGTGAAAACATGTAACATGAAAACATGTAACTTTTCACATGTGCTTTAAATATCAAACATTTCAAATTCCCATGTATACATGAAAGTGTATCATGTGTGATTCACATGTTCGTCTCGTTTCCACATGTAAATCACATGTTTTTAACAGGAAATGGTCCAAATCCGTACATATCCATGTGCTTTTACACATGTTAATTTCACATGGGGTACATGTGTTTCACATGTGACATTCATTGGAGTGGAGAGCTTGGCAGAAAAAGGAGTTTCAACTGATACATCCTGTGTGTCTATGTCATTGCACCTTGTATGTGCAGCGGCTGAGGAGTCATGGGAGGGACCAAGGCTCTCTTTGCGGTCCGGACCAGGGTTTGAGCGCCTGGCGCCTGCTGCAGGGGTCGGACGTTCGCTGCAGAGGAGCCCAGAGGAGCAGGGAGGCAGGGTAGGGGAGACATGGTGGAGCAGGGAGTTTGAGGTGGGAACGTTTCCTTGCTAGCACCGCCGCTCGTGAGTTCAACGTCGGCTGACGAACCGCTGCTCAGCACAGGACTCTTAAACAAGCTGTGGCGGGAGGAAGGAGAAAAAGAGGAACTTCAGGAAGTGAAGAAGGAGAAGGAACGGTTACACCGAGTACACTGCAAAAAATCTAAACCTAGATAGGTCATTTTTTCTTAAAATAAGTGCATTTGTTCATGAATTGAGGAGGTAAAAGAAACATTTCGCCAATGGAACAAGACAATTTACATTTAAAATAAGAAAACACAATCCCATTGTCTTATTTCAAGTGCATTTTATCTAAATATCTTTTTTTAAGAGTAAAAATACTCATTCCATTGGTAGATCATCTTATTTATGTACTCAAATTAAGGGTAAATACACATGATTCAAGAAATTTTTACTTATTTTCAGATCGTTTTTGCAGTGCTTCATTTTCTTAGTTTTATAACTAATGGTAGCAGTGTCAGATTTAACTTTGCATCATCTTGAAAAGCTATTATTTTAGTTTGTGGTGAACAACATCTTGGGGCAGCACCAAGTCCAACCACAAAAAGAAATTAATTATCTGGAGGAAATTAATTATTTTGATGTTTTTTTGTTTGTTTTTTTTTAAAAATACCAACAGGCCACAACGAAAATGAGCTTAAACGAAACAAAACTAACAAATCTATTATTAAAATGTAAGGAGTAGAAGTAAAAAGTAGTCTAAAAAAGTAATTACTCCATTAAAGTATAGATAGACAACATTTCTACTTAAGTAAAGTAACAAAGTATTGGTACTTTGTAACTTGACACCTCTGGTCCCTGACGATAATCCTGTTAGGTAAGGCATGCCTAAAAAATGGCCTATCTGCCTGCTGGGAGACCACTTCTGCAAATCTGCATTTGTATAGATATTAGCTTATAGATAGACAGAACATAGACTGTTCAGAAAACAGATTTTATCTTACGCTTGAACATGTGGTCTATAGTCCTGGTTAACACTTGCCTTCTTCTTAAAGGTGGACCAGGGTAGGATCCGCCGACGGCTGCATGACGAGACTCCAGCTGGGTTTCACTTCCATCTCTGCCGCTCAGAAAGTTCCCTTCAGTGTAACCTTCTGCATCGCCCCAGCAACCGTCATACCCGCTGGGGCTGCCGGTGCCCCCACCTTCAGCCTCCTCATATCCTGCATCCTCATCATAGCTGCTGTAGAAACGACTGCCTGCAGAAGAATAGGCCTGGAGTTCTTGTAAAGGAGGCGGGGATGTTTTGGGTTTCTGTATAAAACCTGGACATTTATGGAGTCGTTGCAAAGAATTAAATTCAGTTTATTTCTATAACACAGATTCACAACGCACTTTACCAGATCATCCAGTCAGATTGATTAAAAATTTTCTATC
>NW_015151228.1:24693-30589 GCF_000732505.1 Cyprinodon variegatus | reverse complement strand
GTTACTTCCCATCTCTGCATACAACAGCCAATCAGGATTAACGAAATGAGATAAAAGCTTCCGAGGAATATGGCAAGTGTCGCATCCCATAGTGAGACATCTCCCTCATGCTACTCTGAGAACTGGGGTTACGCAAGTAGCCTGTAGTTTTCTGTTGCTGGCATTCGTGTAAATATACTGGTGTGATACCTTAATATACATTTGATTGGTTTCTAGTAAACGTCTATTTTGAAGTTATAGCGCCCCCTAGGAAAAAACTCCAGCAACCGCCACTGGTTGAGAGGTGACATTACTGAAATGTAATACTGATGTTTACGTGAATATAAGTGAAGAACTTCCAAATTCATTAACATGATCAATAACTAGCTAAACTTTAAGGGTTTCTAAAACAACTGATGCAAAGCATTTTATTCAAACTAGGTGAAAATGTTTTGAATAATTCAGAGCATACCATATAAGGCAGAGAGAGATTCGGCCTCCTCTTGTATTTCCGTAGTGGCTGAAATATGAGTTAGCGGTGGCGGTGCTTCCAGTTGCCACCAGCTGTGCTCCGGCGCCATTGGTTTTCTGTCAAACACAGTTCAGGGTCATTTCCCGAGAAAACCTGGGATTATGTGGGGCAGCCGGATGTACTTACACCTCATGAACGATGGGTTTCTCAAAAAACAGACTGTCCAAGGACAGCGTGCTGTCGTCTGCATGAAACATCACTCCAGATCATGCAGACACTGCTTCACGTGCAAACTGCAGCAGGTTAATCAGGCGACCTGGATTCTGGTGTCTGAGGTCGGGATATAAAAACAAGAGATCATGCAAAGTTTGAATGGCAGAGACTATTTCTGCTATTCTATTCAAACTGAGGCTCATGGACTGATCCAACAAAACACGTTCATTCAGTTGTTCATTCAGGTTTTTTCACAACGGAGTATTAGGGCCAGGCTAGAGATTTTTTTATTTTATTTTAAATATGAGAAAAAAGTCATAATATTACCAGAATGAATTAATAAAATGAGGACAATGAAGTCATCATACCACGACCCGTTTCAGAAAGAAAGTGTCATGATTTTATCCAAAGATCTGACCCACATGCAGAAAAACCAAACAGGGAGACCAGGGGAAGGTTTAACAGGTTTATTGTGAGTTGGTAGAGAAGAGTCCAGTGCTGCTCTGAACACTGGCGAACCGGGACTGAAAAGTGAAGGGGAGGATTCAGCGGTTAGTTCAGGCTCAGTGGGAAATTTGTTTCTTTGATTTGAAAAAAGAAATAAAGGCAACAGGACACACGTTTCGAGAAAAAGGTGTCTTTCTTTGAATCCAGTCGTTGTGGGTTGTTCCAGTAATAGGCGGACAGGGTTTAACCAGGTTGAGGTGTTTACTTGAGGAACAGAGGAGCTGAACTTGAACGGTTTCTTGTGGAGATGAATCCCTTGCTTTGTGTGAAGCTCAAAAATCGCTTGGGGAAAAGTAGATCCAAACCTCCAGTTTGAATCCTCAGCTCAGTTTGAAGCTCAGATGATCCTTCCAGGGAGAGAAGGTCCAAACATCCAGTTTGCAGGATGACTTCCAAAAACTGGCAAACACTCTGGCGTCGAAGTAGTGGCAGACAGCAGCTTAAGAGGCAAACATCCGCAGGTGTGTGAGAAGGCCAACAAGAACCAGGCGCCACCTGGTGGTGGAGGAAAACAAACAAACAACAAAAACCACACAAACTGGATTCCTAACAGAAAGCTTCCAGCATGCCTTTTTCCATAGTCTTTTGCACAGTCATTTCAAAGTTCTGATCCTGATCATAATTTGATGCTAAAATACTGAATATTTTCTTATTTGTGAAACTCATGCCAAAGTATAACTTCACCAGATGCTCGACTTTCCTTATTTTAGGGAGAAGAATGCTTCTTGGAAGACGACATAAAATATGATCTTATTCTTGTAATGTTACAACTTTATTCTCACAATATTAAGATTTTATTCTAGTAATGTTACGACTTTGACGCTGTAATAAAATTGGTTTATCTGAAACTGAATGATTTCTATACATACCTGTAGGAATAGAGATATCCTTCATATTTATTCCAATTCCAATATTGTAGGAGCATAAGTAATGTTTATTCTAGTAATGTTACGACTTTATTCTTGTAATTTTATGACTTTTCTTGTTGCGATTTTATTCTTTTAATTATACAACTTTATTCTCGTAGTGTTCCAACTCTATTCTCGGAATTTTGTGAGAATTCTTTTTGTGACTTTTTGCTCGTAATTTTACGACTTTATTCTCGCAGTTTTACGACTTTATTCTGGTAATCGTACGACTTTATTCTCATAACGTTACGACTTTATTCATGAAAATATGTCCAGCCTGGCCCTAATATTCCGTCATAGCTGGTTGATTAAATGACACAGAAAGTTGTATCTCTAACCTTCTTAAGGCAGGCTGCCATATTGGATTTGATGGTAATGGTGGAAACCTCTAATTAAGCCCCTTTTTTTAATTTCCCAACTAAAAACTCGAAAGCTTCAACTTCTTAAAATACACTCTATAAACATCAGGAAAAAAAATCAATTTTGGGCTGTTTGTTTCGTGACATAAAGCAGCTGAAAACGCTGCGTCAAACTACAGCTTTAATAATAAACTAAAGTGGCTGTATTTGGAAAAGCTTAATATTTTGGCAACCAGTCACACAATGTTTAAGAACTAATGTGATGGGGTTTTTTTTATACGGTTGTCAGCTCCAAATAATAAATATAATGCGTTTTAAATATCTAGCAACATAACCATTTTTTAAGGCCATCACGAGGCTCTGCTAGCTTAAGTTAGCTAACAAGCAACTGCTCAGTTATGACGCTGTAATAAAATTGGTTTATCTGAAACTGAATGAATTTTATACATACCTGTAGGAATAGAGATATTCTTTATATTTATTCCAATATGGTTTGACAGGCCAGGAGCCTAAGTAATGTTTATTCTAGTAATGTTACGACTACTCTTTTAATTTTATTACTATTCCTTTTACCACTTCATTCTTGTAATTGTACAACTCTATTCTCGTAATGTTACGAATTTATTCTCAAGAAAATCTCTAGCCTGGCCCTAATACTCCGTCATAGCTGGTTGATTTAATGACAAAGAAATGTTTTTCTCTAACCTTTCTATGGAAGGCCGCCATATTGGATTTGGTAATGGTGGAAACCTCTCCTTTTTTCCATTTCCCAACTAAAATACGTTCTTTAAACATCAGGAAAAAAATACATTTTGGGCTGTTTGTTTCATGACATAAAACAGCTGAACAGCTGGTTGTCAACTCCAAATAATATATTTAATACGCTTTAAATATCTAGCATTATACTGTTTTTTAAGGCCATCCATCAGGGGGCTCTGCTAGCTTAAGTTAGCTAACAAGCAACTGCTCAGTTATGACGCTGTAATAAAATTGGTTTATCTGAAACTGAATGATTTTTATACATACCTGTAGGAATAGAGATATCCTTCATATTTATTCCAATATTGTTTGACAGGACAGGAAGATAAGCATTGACCCCTTCAACCCGCATTCAGTACAGTTACTGTAGAACAGCTGGAGGCTCATTTATAAGACAGAAGCTTTTCACTTTAGATTTTCCTTTTTTTTTTTCTTTTAACATAAGGCCCTCTGAGCTAACAGTGAATGGCTCTTTCTGTTAACTGCTGTCCACAGAAAGCTCGCCACAGAGGGGACAGGACAGGAAAATTACCGGCCACTGAAACAACAAAGGCCAATGAGAAGACAACCTTGGGCAGATGGTGCTAACATTTAAACTCTCTTCTTAATGGAAGATGATTTTTCTGTCTCTGCCTTAATGGCAGCTGTGGACGGGGAAATGTTTGGATGCAGCGGATCTACCACAATCATTAATCTTATTGAATCAAGCGGCGCTTAACCGCCATCACCTGAAAGAAAAGGAAAAAAAATCTGCCACCCAAAAGAGATGGTCGTTAACTCAGGCTTTTATCCCTCCTTTCTGGACTCAACCATTCCGCTGTGTTTCAGGGGGGTGGGAATGGCGCCGCCGCGTCACAATACGTGACGAAACGATCCACGACAGTAACTGCAACGAATTAATCTGCTTTGACGTTTTTATACAATAGTCATAAAATCCAACTATATTGGAGAAACTGCTTGTTTCGTAGCGGCGGCCCTGACTGGATGAGCGGATGCCCTAAGTAAAGAAATGATCCGGCCCACACCAGACCACCACGGAAAATGGCGACTGTGAAATAGATGGAAGACGAAAGTAAGAAATCATTAAATGCAGCTTTTCGGTCGTCTTCAGCTTCCATCCAAGCCGCTCAGAGGTAACGTTTGTTTGCTTATTATCATGTTATTCACCTTTCATTAGCAAGTAGCGAGTGGGTAATAGCCATTAGCCACAGTTTAGCCTAAGGAGTAGGTTTTGGTGTGGATCAGCCTTAATGGAATGGTCTGCAGCTCCTGCAAGCAGCATCCAACAACACAGCGTGACACTACTGTCAAAGAAACGCTCCAACACCGCAACTAATCTGAGCGAATAAAGCTCAGATGGACGCTGGAAGTAGAAGCCTTCAGAGGCGTATGGCAGCTGGCGGTGGAGGCACCATAGTGAACT
Source organism: Cyprinodon variegatus (assembly GCF_000732505.1). Classification (NCBI taxonomy): domain Eukaryota; kingdom Metazoa; phylum Chordata; class Actinopteri; order Cyprinodontiformes; family Cyprinodontidae; genus Cyprinodon; species Cyprinodon variegatus. The sequence goes on along the minus strand of NW_015151228.1, from coordinate 25,969 downwards.
CCTGAGCTGAAAGTTTCAGCTCTGTTCAGAATCCACCATCAGAAGCTCTGCCATGTCCATCGGTTCGAACATTCAGTACTGCCCGATAAATGTGGGGGGAAAAACTGCAATCTTCTCCACTGAGATGACACTTTTATTGCCCTTCATGCCACAGACCCCTCACTCCGTCGACCTTGTAGTTTTTAGAAACAAATAACCGTTGGAGTTCATTTTGATTTAGCATTTAGCCGATGTGATTATTAGATGATTATTATTCCCCCAATGTAGCTGCACTGGATGTAAAGAGTTTATTTAATAATGGTGATTGCCAGATTTCTGAAGGGGGGGCTACACCAGTATATTTATATGAATGCCAACAACAAAAAACACTGTATAAAAACACTTTATAAAATCAAAATATAATTTTATGTACAGGCTTTCTCTTTGTATATAAATCTTGCCCTTCTTAGGCTTTGTGAAGATAAATCTGTGTTTTGCATGGTCCAGTATTGTGTCACAAACCTAAAAAAATAATGGACCAGTTTAGTAATAGATCAGCCTTTTTTCCTAATAGATGATATCAGTTTGTGCGAATTAACAAACATGTAGAAAAAGTAGACTATATTCTATTATTTTCCATGTTAATCCCAGATTGTTCATTATTCTTTGCCTTTTCTGCAAAGTGCTTTAAATCAGTCCTAGCTGTCTTTATCCATGCTGGATCTGATCCTGACATTTGAAAAACTAGGCAGGGAAAACAGAATAAAGCCTTAGCCTCGCTGCATGCAGTTAGCCTAGCCTTGGAGCTAAACCAGGGGTTCTTGCATCATGTCTCTCTCTCTTCAATGCGTCTCCAACTCCCGCTACTCGACCTTTCAATCACCTGAAAATCCTCTGCGCTGTAGCAGGAGGTTGCGAGCAAATAAACTTCCCGTTTTGCAGAGGAGTTACTGCGCATGTACAACTTTTAACGAAAGTCAATGGGCAATGATTTTTGCGCCCTAGGGCGAAAATACATCACCAATTTTAGATACGAAGAATGGAATGATGCTTTACTAGTCACTAAACATTAAATATGTATTTTGCACATCTAAAAATTACATTAATAAGATATTAACATATTTCAAAATATTTTAAATTCAAAATTAAATTATAAAAAATATATATATATTTTATGTCATAATCAGGGTCATTGGGTGGGAGGGCTGGCGCCCTCTATTGGCCAACCACCACTGGTGGGTATCTAAAAAAAATTATGTTAAGAAAATATGTTTCAAAATAAAAGAAAAGTAGGACT
>NW_015151228.1:4685-23419 GCF_000732505.1 Cyprinodon variegatus | reverse complement strand
AGGAATGATAAATAAGTGATTATGTAATCCTAAAACTGCCAACTTGAAGAGGGAGGATTTGCCATCGAACTTCTGGCCAGAGAAAAAACCCGTAATATGTAGCCAACATTTGGAAGAAGAATGTTTTCAAGATGACTTGGATAATAGCGCCTTGTGACAGACACTAGATGCAGCACTGGGACTTTCCGTTTTATCGTTCTGTGCCGGAAATGTGATTTACAGTATTTCCAGGAGCTAACTTTTTCAGTTTTGGATTTAAACAGTTTTGTTTCCCCTGTGTGTTAAAATTATGGTATATCGGGCTAATCTAAAGAAAGAAACAACTAAAACGCAGATATGGTTTGATCATATTTCGCTGGTCTGCTCTGAGCATTTCTGATGATGACGTCACATAAGCAGTTTAACTGAAAGTATGTAAAAAGTATCAGAATTTTCTCAGAAAAGTCATAAAACATTTTTAAAAGTGTATGTTAGCATTCTTTAGTGAGTTAAGGATATAAATAAGTACATTTAGGACCATAATTACATGAATTATGGAAATCCGGATGTATATTTGGTCACGCAAATGAACTGACATTCGGATCGTGATTCCACGACAGTTCGGGTAGTGACATGCTCAACCCTGTGCCTGCTCCCAAGGGGGAACGTAAGTAAACGTGTGCGAGAGCATGCACAAGCCCATTTCTCCTCGTGCATTAAAAGTTACCGATTACATCGCTCAAACAAGCTTACTTGTATGAAGTAGAAGATTTGCAATTTTTCCACCATGTCACACTCACCACTGGTAAGTGAAAATGGGGACGAGCACATAGGACGGCTTTACGTAAACATATCACCAGAATGATTGACAATTAGGTGGACCACTTTTTTCATGATCCCCCTGGAAAAATAACATCCTCCCCTATACCTTTTACGTTTGTATTTCGGGCGCTTTTTGTTCAGAGTGGTGTTGATAAATACCCCTTTCCCACTGGCTAAAAACCCGTTTAAACCCGGGAACAATGGGCTTTTAGTGGCAGTGGGAACAGCTCACTGATGCATGTCTACCAGGGTCAAACGACTCAGCAAGCAACCCCCGTTAAAATCTCCTCGGCTCTGATCGGCATGTTGTGGAAACACCAGAGCCCGGTAGACCTGCTAAATTACATGATACCATTGAACGCAACGTACGGACGTCAACACGCCGCGCCAGTTGTTTCTGATCTAACTAGCAGAAACAACTCTGTTTACATTTGATAAACATGGAGCAGCTCTGGTGATAGGGATTCAGACATATAATAGAGAGAAACAGTAAAGCACACTGACTACACCCTCGCTTCCTTCCATGTTACTCTCCATTGTTTGCTTTCCTGATTTCTGTCGTACTGCTGACATCATCAAAGCTAACCCAGCATGATAATGTCAACAGACAAATGGCTTGGGGGGGGCAGAGGCCACGCAGCTGCTAGCGAGGGGTTAGACCTGCTTTTATTGACAGTGGAAAAGGAGCCAAATGCTGATTGTTAGCAGAGTGTCTGCGGAAGGGGCGGGTGCACATTTGCGTTAACTGCAACACCCACACAGACGACCTGGTTTCTGAATATAAACCAGCCTTTAGCCTCTGGAAGCTAGCGTCAGCCAGTCATAACCTCTTCCTCCTCATTCATCCTGTCGGTCTTCTCCGATGTAACACTGTCCTATTCCAGGCCAGTAGTTGCCTCCCCGTTTTCAGCTTTCTGTTTGTCCAGCGGACTTATCTGATATACGGCTTTGCTGCTTAGACTTTCTGCATCTAACCTCTTTAGCTTCCTTCGGTTAGCTGTAACCTTTGTTTCCCCAGTGGGCTTTTCCAATCAACCGCTGTTCTCCTCTGCTCTCTCTTGCATTCCTCTCATATTAAGGATGGCTATGGGGATGTTTGGATTTCTATAGCCCCATTTACACTACCCTCTGAAAACTGATCCGTGCCGAGCTTGGATCAGTCAACCGTGGCAAGCTCAGTTCCTTATGACCATTTACTAACCACACTATCACAGTTCCTTGCCTCCTAGTGTTGATCTACAGTACTACTGCTCTCTAGAGGTAAACAGGCAAACCAATGGTGGCGCCCGTTACATTCAGGAAGTTATGTTTTTGTTATCATTGTGATATTTCAGTGTTTGCGGAGAGTCTGGCAAAAAATGCAGCCTATGGTGAATTTACTTGACAGAGTCAGCTTTTGGGAAGTGGATACAACAAATGATAGTCTATTCATTCCTGCTTACAGATGCAGGAAACAACGACAGACGTAGAGGTTCATTACACTGCTAAGCAGTATTATCACTGGAAATTGTGTGGCACAGTCAGGAAGCTAGTATTTTTACGAATATCTGAAGTTTCCTGAGTACGGAGGCGGACTGTAAGGAGATGAAGCGGTCTGCTCATGCGCTCTTTGTTATCCGAGAACCGAGCCAGAAGTGAACTGCGCCGAGCCCTACTGATGAACTAGTACCAGTTGAGGGCTGTTCAGTTGTGTCTAGCACGGTCCGGTTCAGTTTTTCGTGCTATTTACACTCAACAGTTATCCCGGTTACTGGCTCGGACCGATCTCGTCATGGTTTTAAAAGGGTACTGGAAATGGGGCTTATGTCGTAACTTTGTTGCGGCTCAGCTTTGGGCACAGTTACGAGTCTACTTTGAAAAAAGGGCGTCTGTGTAGGTGTCGCAGTGAATGCAAAGACGTCCCCGCCCCCTCCGCAGACACTCCGCTGCACCTCTCCCAAATTGTAGGTGACCGCAGACAGTGCTGCAGACAGGAGGCTGGCTTGTTTTGTTTGTATGAACGCAATTGCGAAAAACGACTCATGAAGACAAACCAGCTGGAAGAGCGAGGGGCGCAAGAACGCTGGGACCCTTTTTCCACCTGGATCCCCACTCTTTTTCGCCCTAATGTCCCTCTGTTGTTGGACAAACTCGCCCCGACTTCCTCACGGCCTCAGCCATATTTAGAACGAGAGCGCATAGCCCAGACCATGCTCAAAATTGAGCTGTCTGCGTCAAGCTTAGGTCACAACCTGTCTTCAACTCTGACAAACTTTGTTCCGCCTGTGGTGCTCTCTTGCTTCACTCCTCTTTTTCATGCAATCGACAATGTTTCTGTGTGTTGACTGCTCTGTCTGCAATCCTGCAACCCTTTTGTCTGCAATCCTGCAATCCTTTTTTCCTGTGTGCTGGATGTGTTGTTCGCAGTTTTATCACACGTTTCAGCTGTGTTGTTTCTGTGTTAAATGTTTTTTGGCCGAAAACCAAAAATTTACTTTTGGGTAATTTTTTGGCTAGGAATTGTCAGTGGGCAATTTTTGGTTCAACCCCAATACTGTAAATCTCCAACCTTTAGATAACTTTTGCTCCTGGACTTGATCCTGCTGTCAAAATGAAACTTAATTTAGTAAATAAATCTCCTACCTAAGTTCGGAAAGATTGTTTAACGTTTTATCATGGCTTTGTTTTCTTTCTTTTAACGTGTGCCTTGGTTTAAGAATCAACCTGACGTTAAGAAATGTATTTGTCATTGTAACCTAAGTGGTTTTTACCTTTGTCTTTCAGGTCATGGCCATGGAAGTATCATGTCTGACAGGTGTTGATGAAGATGAAAAAGATGCAGAGTCAGAAATCCATTCCTTCATGCTGCTACAACCTGTGAAAATGGCACAGGAATCTTGCACAGATTCTTTTGACGTTTTGTCCAGCCCAGATATGTTGTCTCCAATTGGTTTGGCTAATGGACCTTCTTTGCATCAGGCTACTCAAGCTCATGAACCTAACTGCATTACCTCTGAGAAAGAAGAGGAAAAAAGCATCACCCAACTAAAGACTGTGCAGGAAATAGACAGCCCTGGAATATGGGGGTTTGACACAGAATCAACAGAAAACTCGTTGGACAATTTCAATAGTGCTGGTGACCTTAACTGGGACCCTCACAAAGAGTTTATGCAGTTTCTTTTGGAGAATCACAACGAATCCCCGACAGAGGAACCTAAAGAGGACACTTGTTCTGCCAACAGTCAAAGGAGAAGGAAAAGGAAAATGGATATGGTGGTAATGGTAGATCCTTCGGAAGACCTCTACCCAGATCTAAGCCCTAAGTCCTCTGACAAATCGTCAGATGCTGAAGGCTTGGTAGACTCCAGTCCTGTTAGAGAAGTCAGTAAACCACAGAAGCTCTCCAAGCCACAGTCATCTGCCACCGAAGTAGTTCCCAAATACCCTAATGGAACCGTAAAGGCCATTAAAGAAGTTCTGTATGAAACACCTGCAAGAAGTTCGTGCGAGATTAACGTAAATGATAAACTTCCAACACTACAAAGGCGGCTGAAGATCATTTCGCATTCACAGCGCAGGCCATCATCTTACTCCTGCCCAAAATGTAAACTCGTGTTCAAGAAGGAACACCGCTTGCTTCGTCATATGAAGTCTCACAAAGATCCCCCTAAAGTCTCAACGGAGCCTTTTATATGCAGAGAATGTGGCAAAAGTTTCAAACAAAGTAATGCGCTTATTAACCACATGTCCATCCATCGGGAAAAAACAAGAGTCGCAGACGAAGTGAAAGATAGGACTGAGAAGAAAAAGAAAGAAGATAAAAATGCAGATAAAAAGTTTTTCTGCCCTCAGTGCCCATTCGGTACAAGCTGCCCAAACTCATTTGTTGCACATGCAAAAACTCACGAAAAAGACAAACGAAAGTACAGATGCGACAAATGCAGTTACAGGACTGTGAATGACCAGGATCTTAGGCGGCATAATGTTATGCATCACACGGTTATTAGAGTTCGAAAAAGAATGCAGAAAGATGACAACGAGGTTTTCCCATGTAACATTTGCTCCTATAAGGCTTTCGGCAAGTATGTATTTGAGAAACACTTACTCATACGTCATGACATGTCTTTTGAGGAATACATGGCAGCACACAAAGATGAGATAACCGCACAAAAGTCCAAGGAGCGCAAGTCCCCAGTGCGCAAAACTCAATTTGAAGAGTTTAGGTCAAAAATGTCAGTGCAAAATCAAATCTCCAAAAAAACGGATTTAACAGAAGATTCTGGTGGGATTTCTGACTTGCTCCAAAATAGCAAGTTTAAGAGAGATCCCAAATCTCAGTTGATGGAATCAAAGCTTGACAAATCTATCAATGTTCTCCTGTCTCGTCAAAACCATAGAAAGAAGGGTGGTGAACACAAGGAGGAAAGCAATAACATGAGCACAAATGATCATGATTCCAAAAAGGAAAAAGATGGTTGTGATGAGTCACAAGAATTGTCGGCCCAGGCCGAAGACTCCTCTGGAACCAGCAATGGCCCCAAGTTGCGCTTGGATCACCCATCGGTCAAAAAGTCTCAGTCTAAACGGAAAATGTCCACTCCATATCGCAACACCTCTGACCAGGACTCTTGTTTCATTTTACCAAAACCGTTACCTAGCCCGAAAAAAGTGAACTCGGAGGATGTGTCAGACCGCGATGAAAATGACATTTTCCCCGTTAAAGACTCCGAAGCCAATGGTAATCATTTTAACGATTTGATGACAAAAGAAAAGAAACACATAATATACACATACAGTAGAAGAATGTCAATGAGGGGAGCTCTTCAGGCATCAAAAAAGCTGTTTGAGAAAATCAAGACCGAAGAAGAGCAGAGTGAGGTTGAAATCAAAGAGGAATGCATTGAAACTGAGGTGTATCAAGAAACATTTGAGTCCCACCAAATCCCTCTGGGAGAATCGCCAACAGACGATTTGTCAGAGCTGGAAATGGACAGCAAGAAGTGTCCGTACTGTCCGGCCATTTTTGAGTCTGGAGTTGGACTGTCCAATCACGTGCGTGGGCATCTTCACAGGGTTAGACTGAGCTATGATTCACAGCACGCCGTGCCTTCACAGGAGGGGGCTTATCGAGATCAGAGACCACGTATGCGACGGAAGAATGCTGCATTACGCCGACTGAAAAAAGGTACTGAAGTTTTTATGCACCTCTTTTCAGAAATGAAAACTGTTTTTACTTTAGGAATATAGAAATACTAAGTTTATAATTTAAGATATGTATTCTATGTGAAAAAAATATATGTGATTATCGTAACAATTGAAAACTGAACCTAAAAGGCCAAGGCTAATTTCAATTTTTATTAAGTTTGAATTTTTATTAAGTTTGATTTCAAATTTGACTTTCCAACGTCTATGTTCACAAGTTTGTCGGTAAACGGCAAAGTTCCTGCAACCAGGGTCCGAACTTACTTACAATCAACTTTTTGACTCACTGGCTAAGTGGACCAGAGGAAAACATTTTTTACCAAAAAAAAAAATAGAAATGAATTGCTATCATATATTTTTAAGGTACATAATATTTCCCCAAGGCAGTTACAGTAAAAGGTTGTGTAGTTTTATTAAGTAAGTTGGCCCATAAATAAAAGCGTAGCCCTCCCTCCAGTGCCATGGGCAGTGTAAAAACAATATTTAAATCTTTGTGTTGATATAGCCATCAGCTGTGAGTGCAGCGGCTGTAGCATTGGGTTGTTTCGACTGAGTCTGAGACATGGACACCCAGGGAATGTGGCATTTTCTGCTTTTGTTCACGGATGCTCTCCAGTTCAATAGACTGATAGCCAGCGACAAATTAATTGTGTCTGTTCTCTTTTGCGTATTTGCTGCACACTGAGCAGCTTATTAGCTTAGCATCTTCACACATCAGCTATTTTCCTACGAAGCACGGTTTTTCCTGAAAGCACCATAATTCAATAAACATTCTCTTCGCTCTGGGGGCTGTAGATCCTCACTCCCGCTTGTCCTCATTGGCATATGTTTGAGGTTTGTTGCACCAGTTACAGGGTTGGTAATTGATAAGATTTTCAAGATTCCGATTCCCTTATTGATTCTGTGAAACAATGAAATTGGTAAGTGCACGATGACATTCGTCTACCTTTGCCTGGGATATTCTTACCACAATTACACTACCCTTGAAAAACCGTACCGAGATCGGTCCGAGCTCAGTAACTGAGATAACTTATCGTGTGTAAATGGAAAGCAAACTGAACCGAACCGAGCTAGACACAACCGAACCAAGCTAACTGCAGACCAGTTCCAGAGATGGGCTCGGCTCGGTTTTTCCCTGTCTCGGTTCTCTGATAACAAGAGCGCATGAGCAGAACACGTCATCTCCGTCTGGCTGCACATCCCGATTCACACTCCATTCCAGTAGTTGGCGGCAATGCCCCTCCGGAAGTTGCTTGCCAACCAACACAAAACAGAAGAAGAACAACTATAAACAACAATCAAAATCTTCTCCACGCAACATTTTAAATAATGGCTTTTTAAATAATAACTACGAACTACAGCAATAATAATCAAGCATAACTTTCTGAATGTGACGGGGCGCCGCCATTTTGATTTGCTTGATTCCCTCCTTCTTCGTCTTCTTCTTCTTGTGTTTTATGGCGGTTGGCAAACAACTTTTGGTGCATTACCGCCACCAACTGCTTGATTTCCTCCTTCAATACTGGCAGTAATACCGCAGATCGTCACTAGGAGGCAAGGAGTTGAGGAACCGAGATAGCGTGATGTGTAAACGGTCGTCAGAACCGAGCTCGGCCTGGTTAACTCATCCAAGCTCGGATCGGTCTCAGCATGGATCGGTTTTTCAAGGGTAGTGTAAATGGGGTATCTATTTATTCCTGCCTCGGTGAAAACAGAAGGCAGTGAACGGGAGCTGCAGCCTCTGATCCAGCCAGGCTACCCGTCTCGTCACAGTCATCCAAATCTAATGGAGAAGGCATCTGTTTAATGAAAAATCATTACTTTACAATTTGGGGAAATAAACTCATCTCCTGATTTAAATAAATGAGCGTCACCTTTCTCTCGCTCCCTGAACTGTGGAGCAACTTGGTAGCATGTTTAATAACCCCAAAGAGAGGTAGGAAACTGGTTTATTTCCAGAAATGGCGTCTGATTTACTAGGAACCACATTAAGCTCAGCCAGTGATATAAAACTAGATACTTACCACCACAGTTGCCTTCCATGCTGGTCATAACTTTAGCTTCTGTCCGGAAGCATCGAAAACACGGCATTCGTTAAAATTTATGCCATGTTGTGTGCGCAGGTGTTTCTGCATGTTGGATCTATTTTATTCCGCGGATGTTATTGCCACTTTACATCCAAACTTTCGATCAGTTTACCCGATGGGAAGCGAACTTTTTTGTTTTGCTTTTCTAGACTAACGCCTGGTACTTGTTTACTGAATGCCATGTGCGTAACTTGCGTAAAAAACGTGATGTAACTTAGGTAGAAAATGTGATGTAAGTCGTGCTGCCCAGCTAGGATCTGGTGCTGCCTGGAACCGTTAAAAGAACCGTTAAGCAAGCTGCCAAACTTTGCCACGGAATTGGAACACACGGAACCGGTTCTGAACAGGAACCGGTTTTCGATTCTCTTCCCTAATCAGTTAGCTGCTGTGGTTGATGCACAAATCGGAGCAAATTTGACTGAATCTCCATAACATGAAGCTGCAGAGTCTCTCCCTCATTTAAGTTCATGCAGCTCTGTGTTGCAATTGATTCTCATAGTGGATCAATACATAAGTTATTTTATACATTCCTAGTATTTAAATCACACATAATGATACACTTTCTTTCACGTTTATAGTTTAACACAGCCAATGTGGTAACTTCACATCCATTAGCCTATTTATTCAGTTTCCTCGGTTACGGCTATGATTTCTCAATAAATATGTGGAATAAAAAAAATCCCAATAATAGACGGCCTTGAATTGATCTTTTCTATTGGATCTTATTGTGGTGCATCTTCATCAGCAGCTGCCTTCCTATTGGCTGATCTGCTGTCACACTGCAAGGTCGTCATTCTACATAACAGACAATGTATCATCCCTGTTATCTAGAATAGAAATGGAATAGAAAATCTCTCGATTGTTCCACAATGGAGGAATTGTGATGTTACTTCAGCAAAAGTTTTCACACAAATGTGGACCTTAAAAGTGTATAAAAGTAAAGAATAAGTTGCAGAGTTAAAAAATCAATAAAATAAAATACTGTAATGAACAGTGTTTTTACAAAATAAATGCTGTCATCTGAAGAATAGATAATTAATATATAGCTGTGGACATTTAAACAGTAATGGGTATGTAAAAAATGGCAGCAATACCAGAGATGTGCAAGATGACATCAGCATGTTATTAAAGAGAGGAAGAAAGAAACTGTTCAAAAACCAGCATGAATGTAACAGCTAAAGCTGATCGTACGCTGTGCGATATTATCAATCGTTGTACTCAGGTTTTCCCTATGGCTGTAAGAAATTATTAACAGTCATTCAATTGGTTGTTTTTAAATTCAGGCCTTAATTGGCATTACGTTTATTAAATGTGATTATTGTGGCATCTAAGATGTTGGTTTTTTTATTGTTTATAAAAACAATTATATCAGGTATAACTGTTTCTGCACGTTTCACGAAACTGCTTCCGGTTGATCGTAAAGCCGTATGTTTGGAAAAAAAGCTCGAGGCGGAGGAAGAGCTAGAGAATGGGAAAATGAAAATTTCAACAAAAGTGGCTGAAAAACGAGGAATTTGGGACATGGCTGCAGCCTGCCGACGCTAAAGAGGTTTAAGAGTTTACAGCTCACGATGTTTGTTCTCACACTGTGCGATCTACTAATGCGATCTACCTGCTCACACTGTACGTCTAAAAACCAGGTGGGACTCAGTGAGATGGCGCTACTCGGACTAGAGTGAAACGCGCTGCCTTGGTAATTTTGGCAATTTAGTGCTGAAAGCCCTAAAAAGAAAAGGCGACGACATATTTGGACAAAGACATGGCTGAGCTAACGTGGCTACTACGGTCTGTCAGTTTTAAGGAAAGAACTCGATTTCACTCATTGCACCCCCGCCATTCTTCGGGGTCTACATCTGAGAGGAAGCAGAAGAAGAATCCTTGTTTGCCCACTAAGGATTTGCCCATGACCACCTTAAGATGGGTGATGAATTTCAAACATCTTTGATTTTCTCCGACCTTCTGATTCCTGATGGGGAGGTGGTCGTTAGAGGCTGATCGTCCCTCGTTACCCCCTGTTCACTACACCACACACCAACAGGCAGAAAGTCCGTCCGATCGAAAAATTCTCACACACCTGGAAAGTCGGCCCGAAAAGCGACGTACATTGTGCGAAAAAAATCGCACAGTGTTTATCATTGATGGGGACATGTCCACAAAAGTTACATCTGTCAGTGAAACCAACTACCAGGGCTGCTGCAGACATGCTAACATTAGCCTGGGCTGCTGCAGACATGCTAACATTAGCCTGGGCTGCCGCAGACGGGCTAACATTACCCCTGGCTGCCGCAGACGTGCTAACATTAGCCTGGGCTGCTGCAGACGTGCTAACATTAGCCTGGGCTGCCGCAGACGGCCTAACATCAGCCCTGGCTGCCGCAGACATGCTAATGTTAGCCCAGGCTGCCACAGACGGGCTAACGTTAGCAAGTCTGCGTCTCACGTTAGCAATGGCTATGCTGGAATAAATTTGTACTGCTACCTTTTGAAGCAACAGTTTTTTGTGGCACGTTTTAAAAATTAGCGGCTTTTGTTCGACGTCCTCGGCGTGAAATCGAAACCGCCGCCGTATATCGCTCAGCCTAACCACCTGCTGTCGCCATATTTTGTTTGCTGGTTGCTGTAGTGCCGCGCAGAACATAATCCTGTTTGAAGGAGGGGTTTATAATGCATTTAAAGTGTGTGGGAAAAATAAACTCAGTGATATAGACGCCGACGGCTCAACGTCCGCATGCAAAGTTGTACTTGATGGCTGTGTTAGATTTGTTCGTAGGAAAACTCGAGATACACCGACTACATTCCATATATCGCCCACCTTTAGTTGCTTTTCCATTTTTTTTTCTATGTTATATTGTCTCTTTGTCAAAAAATACTTCTTTTTTTTGTCTAATTACATTTTATTCTGCTAGCAGTGATCTGTTGGTTCAATGTTTTTATGTTGAATGTTGTCGGTTGTCACAGCAGCTTTTTTACAGATGTTTAAGAAGTAGATGTGCCCTTATTGTACAGATAATGTTGTTATTCTTACTTTGTTTTTTTTTTCCTCCCCCCCGACAGCACTACAGGAAGATTCCGACTCTGAAACTGTGAGGACCGTTCACTCCTGTCCTTTATGTGGGGATTCATTTGACAACAGAACTGGACAATCCAACCACATACGGGGTCACCTGAAAAAGCTTGGGAGAAACTTTTCCACAAAGACTAAATCCCCGATCATTTTACTCCGTGAGCTGATGCGCGACAAGAAGGAGTGCCAGCGGGCCTTGCAGATCCTAGGAAAAAGAAGGAATAATTTCCGATACGGTGCTTTGCCAAAGTTCCCCGTCATCAGTCGTTTCACTTCGTCTCAGATGGGATTCCCAAAAAGTCAATCTGTTTCAAACCTTTGCACTGATGCCAAACCACTGATTTCCTCCTTTTCTTTAGAAGAAAGCAAATCTGAAAACGGGCAGCCGGAAAAGTTGGAAGTTAAAAATTCCGTTTCTGGTACAACTGCCCTGATAGGGATCCTGAAAAAGAGGAAGTGTCAGGAAGATGCAAAACAAAAGGGATCCTCTCAGGTGTCAAGAAATGGTTTACCAGTTTCTTCCAATACTGAAGAAGGTTCAGGATCAAAAGACGAATCTTCACTGCCAAACCCGCTACCTGGTGGTAAGTAACTTAGGCAGAATAAAAGAGTTGGAGAGAAAATTAACACTTTCAACAGGTAACATTTTTCAAGTTTAACAGTTACCTCTATAAAAGTAATGCGGTATATCTGCTTTCTGAGCAAAAAAGATCAGTTATGTTAAAGTATCATCTCCATAAAAGAGAAGATTTGGTTTTACAACAGCCTGATAGGGCATTTAATCAAAGTAGGGTAAAATAGGATGCATTAGAAAGGAAAATCCTCCATATTTAATTTCATATAACTCATATAATTCTTTCTGTCATGATTTGTGGACATTAAGATCTAAACAGAAGCGCCATCTCCTGGTCAGACGCTGTAATTCAGTGAAAGGGTGGAGTCAGAGTAAATAAAATATGCTCACTCAGGAGTTTGAGGGGATTTGGCTTCCATTCGGCTGGCGTTCGACTGGGGGGGGGGGCATTTTGAATGGCTGCTAATGTAACTAAAAAAAAAAAAGAATAAAAAAGGAGCCTGAACAGTGAACCCTGAAACAAAGTTACAAATTGGACAAACCAATAAAAACAAGTTTAAATATTCATTTAGGCTTATAATAATGTTCCACAGTGAAAGCATTCCATCCTTAAAATAATATCATAGTGTTTTGGTTAAATCTACTTTTGTGAACATTTTAAGTGCATTGATGGTTATAAACGGGTAGGTAGGCGGTAGGCTATGGTTTTTAGCAAAGATTATACATTATGAAACACATATTGAAAAATAAAGATGTTAATTATTTCCAGCAAACTGAGCTGAGCTGTGAATAATTAGCGGCTGCCCATTAATGGCTATGCTGGTTGCTGAGGGACCAGTGGAAGAAGTTAGAGGGTTTAAGCTTTAATGTATTTAATGTAAGGGAATATCTACCAGGTTCTTAAAGGAACGTTAAGAAAAGATTTCTGGGAGAAATATGGTTTGTTTAGCAGATGTGTTTGAAAAATGATCCTGAATCCAGCTGCTTGATTTAGAATAACCAGATGAAATAAACTTGGAGTCAAAGATAATAACAATTTCAATGTTAAAGGTACTGTTTGCACAAACAGCTGTATTTGTTAAGCTAGAAGGGGTTCATTTTTAGCTACATATATATATATATATACATGTATATATGTATGTAGGTAAAAATTAACCCCTTCTGGCCTAATTTTTTGACTGGAGTAGGCTTGGAGAACCAGTGAAAATTAGCATTTTTCAAAGTAATATTGAGGAGTTTTTGTTAAGTGTTAAGAATCCTGATTTTGTATTTTCTTGGATATTAGAAGTTTTCTTGAAAACAAAATGTGAATATAAAGCATTTATCTGCATAAAGGAATAGAATGTATGGAAGAAGATTAGGGCCATTGGGGGAAAAACAAAGGTAACCGATTGTTTTAGTTTATTTGAGTTTAATATGGGAAAAAATATTTATCATATTACATGCATATAGAATTAAACAATCTGTTCTTTTTTTTCCAGTGGCCCTATTCCTAAAAAAAAAAAAATATGAATTTGTAGATTAAAGTAAATTCTGAGAGGAAAAAGTCAGAGCTCTGAGATTAAAGTCACTTTTCCCCCCATATTAAACTCAAACAACATAAAAAAATCTTTTTTGTTTTTTGTTTTTCCCAGTGGCGCTAATCCTCTTCCCTAGGAATGGGATGTTTAACGATCTACTGAAATGTTGAACGATCCTTTGCTTTTTTTCTGCATCTTTCTTATTATTTTTTTTTTTTTACAGAAAAGGGTGAATTCAACAGGAAAGTTTGCATCCACTGTAACGCAACTTTCCACAGCGGAGTTAGCCTGTCCAACCACCTTCGGGCTTTCGCTAAGAGACAACAGATTGCCTTACTCGAAGGGACCAGTAAGTTCTGTTTCCATTCTTTCCTCATGAGCTCACTGGACAACCAGACATTTTTACAAACTGGAAGTTCTTCCATATGCATGATCTCAGCTGCCCTCTGTGTTCACTGAACAATATAGTAAAGAGTCACATTTATACGGCTCAGTTTCAACGTAAGAAAGAGAGAGTACTATTTAAAAACCCTGAAATATTAATACTGCAGTTTAATTGCTTTTTTAAGCAGCTTTGCAAACAGACTCTCAAATTCGATGGGATTAAGTTTCAGATTCCTGAGAACCTTTTCCTTCAGTTTTTATACAGGGAGGGTCGGCGCTAGGCTACCAGTAGCATTATCACAATTCTAATGTGGAGTTTTCCCAGAGCGGGAATTTTAGAAGAAGCAAAACGTGAGGCTGGAAGTTGGCTGACAGTCGGCTTTCGACTGGAAAAGACCCAACATCTGCTAGTTAGCTGGCTAAGCTAGCATGCTACATGAGGCAAAGATTTATACACGCTTTTGTTAAGCTCACTTCAACTCTGCCGCCATCTGACGGTGTGGAAATAATCATCCAGGCTGTCAGCAAATAGCAATTAGCCATTAAGCTAACCGCTAGGCTAAATCAACATCTAACCGGTCAGTTTTTTAAATTTTCCCCAAACTTCCTCCAAACCAGTGCGGCTATAAGATTAGCCTCCAGTTAAACCATAATGTGAGTTAGCGCTCCCATGGCGTCACCATCAGTTAGCGTCACAATTAGGGCTGAAACAATTAATCCGATTAATTGATTATTAAAAATAATCATCAACTTATGTTGTGATCGATTAATCATTAACTGGAGTATAGTGACAATAAAACCTGCCTTTAGCTGACAGAGCGACACAATTAGAGCAGGAATTATAGCAAAATGGCAAAAAATATATAAACATTTTATAATTAGGATTAAAAAAAAACTTTTTTGTCTGTCAATCTGCTGTATCCAGATCTCCTCCAGTGGAAAAGTTTTAGTTTTACCTGGTTTAATAAAAAAACAAAACAAAAGAAACCTTTGGCTGTCGGATTATTAATCGATTAATCGCAAAAATAATCAACAGATTAATAAATTTACTAAATAATCATTAGTTGCAGCTCTGGTGACAATACAGACTCTGCACTCTGACCGGATACAAGAACATGGAATAAAAACAGACAGAAATAAAAATGTATTTATTAAATAAAAAGGCTGAAAATACATAAAAGTAGCTTTACATGATTAAAGTGTCACAAAAAGCACTAATAAGAAATAAATAAACCCGGGAGAAAAAAACCCAAATAAATCTTAACGTAAACAATGATTAATGGATAAATAAGCAAAGAAACATTATATCTTTTTTATGGGGACATTATTTTATTTCATGTAATATTTATTAATAACAGTATTTATTTTAAATAAAACAGCTCTCCATATATAAAGGTGTTTATAGCAGTAATAACAAGGAGCACAAAACATAACCTGAACATTTTTACCCGTCTGGATTAGACCAGAGGAGGAGGAAACCATCTAGATAGATAAATAAAACAGATTGTAGCTTAAATTGTAAACTAATCAAACGTATCCATGGAAACCTCCCATAAAATAAAACACAGATAGATCAAACTGTTATGTTTTTGTCATATTTGTGGAGAATTCTGTAAAAAAAAAAACAAGCAGGAGAGTTAGATGGTGAAACCAGGAGGAACAAACGGACCAAAGGAAATCTAGAATGTAAGCTCTATAACCTTCATATTTATTGTTTATGTCCTGAATCTCCCTCTCTGTGTGGTGGCTCTAGAAGCTCTGATTCTAGACCCGCTCAGTGCAAATAAATTAACTTTTAAATGATGCCTGAGATGCATCTTTATTAACCGGCTGCTCTCTCTAGTTCCCTGAAGAACTTTTTCACTCTACTGCAGTAAAAGCATATCTAGATATTTAATCTCTCTGACGCCCGTTTTGTCGTTGGGCGTTAATCTGCGTACTTTAGAGGTCCGAATCAACGGTTAGAGGCACCGCACAGATTTAACGGAGGACGGACCTTCTGATGATTGAAAGCTTTCTGGTGCTGCTTTGTTCTGCAGACAGATGTTTAAACTTTCATTTTGTGCTGCAAACCGTGTATTTATCCGCAGCGGCGTACAGATGAGTGAGTCACGCCACTCACCTTCCTGGATCGCGGCCGCCGCAAGACCATCGATCAACTCAGAGCTGAGAATATCCAGACAGAGATGTCTGACAATGAATGTTTGCCTGAGAAAGCATGGATGTACTGTATGTATGGAGGCCCAGGAGGGCCAGCGGAAAGGAAATACAACGTCTGAATCATGGATTTAGAAATCCAATTTGAAAAGACTTGTTTTTTTTTTATTGCACATTATAAATAAAATTAATCACATTAATCCATTATTAAATCCTACAATGTGAGGATTATTTAATCCTATTTTTAAATGGAGTAAAAAAAAAAAAGTTAATTTCCCATTTAACTTTGCATTTTTCAAATCCTTTTTTATTAGTTAACCTTCTCTGGAGCTTATTAACAGTTTAGCTGCTGCTTTTTAATCAATGGTTTAGTTTCAAATTATTAATGATTTAGCATCATACTGTTAGCAGTTTAGCTACAGCGTATAAATATTTTATAACCTGCTTATTAATGGTTTAGTAAAAATTTTAACTTTTTAGTTTCAGCTCATTAACACAGTTTTTCAACAGTTTAGTGTCAATTTAATAATGGTTTAGCTGAAGCCTGTAACCAGTTTACTGGTTTAGTAGCAGCATATTAACAGATTAGCAACGGCTAATTAACAGTTTATTAATGTTTATTAACAGATTAGTAACAGTTTGTATTTTTATCTTTTGTATGGTGACCTTGAGTGTCCAGAAAGGCGCCTTTGAAATAAAATGTATTATTATTATTTCAGAAATGTTTATTAACGGTTTAGTAACAGTTTATTAACAGTTTAGAAACGGTTTATTAACAGTTTAGTAACAGTTTAACGGTTTAGTAACAGTTTATTAACGGTTTAGTAACGTTTTAGTAACAGTTTAGTAACCGTTTATTAAGAGTTTATTAACGGTTTAGTAACAGTTTAAGAGTTTATTAACGGTTTAGTAGCAGCATATTAACAGATTAGTAACGGCTAATTAACAGTTTAGTAATGTTTATTAACTGTTTAGTAACAGTTTGTGTTTTTATCCTTTGTACATTGACTGAGTATCCAGAAATGCGCCTTTGAAATAAAATGTATTATTATTATTTCAGAAATGTTTATTAACGGTTTAGTAACAGTTAGTAACAGTTTATTAACAGTTTAGTAACAGTTAGTAACAGTTTATTAACAGTTTAGTAACAGTTTAGTAACGGTTTAGTAACAGTTTAGTAACAGCATATTAAAGGCTAAATGGAAAAGGGAAACACTTTTTGGGAAAAGTAAAGATGTAAACAAAACCATGAAAGCGCAAAAAGGATTTCAAAATGGAAAGAGGAATTTTAAATATTTGATAAGGAAACTTATCAGATTTATAAATAATGTTCTTTAAATCTATTTAGAAATGGGATTTGAAAATACATTTTCAAACTGCAGTTTGCAATATTTGAATAAATAAAACTTAAAGTATTGCTTCAGTAATTTTCATTTAAATGTGTAATTATGAAAGTCCTTTTAAAATGAGATTTCTAAATCCACCATTTGAACGTTAAAACTTGAAATCCTTTTTTTCCACTGCCTCTCCTGGTCTTCCATAAAACTGAACCACATTGCAGTGATTATTACGGCGTTCTGGTGGAGCGAGGCTGAGCCCGATCGTCCCTCTGTGAGTCTAACTGCCGTTTTCATCTTCCAGCCATTCAATGCAAAGCAGTGAGGACGCGTTCGAGGCCCGGTTTGAAGAAGAAGACACTGCCGTTAGCCCAGAGTCCAGAGGAAATGTACAGACTCACCTGCAGGCACGTTTAACACGCAACTCTCACTCTGCTCTTCAGCTGCTTTAGTTCTGGGGGAAGAAAAACTCACTTCCTCGTTTTCTCTTCAAAGGTTCTGTGACCTCGTCTTCCAGGGTCCGCTGTCTGTCCAGGAGGACTGGATCAAACATTTACAGAGACACATTATGAACACCGGGGTCCCCAACAGCGGGCTCGGCATGGCCGAAGTCACCTCGTTGTCCGAGAACGCTCCGATCCTCAAGACGGATCAAGACAGCTCCTTGTCGACCGCACACGCCGCCTCCTGAGGCCACAGGGGACCCTTTTCTAGATTTCACTAGATTGTATGTACGTGTACATTGGATGTTTGTTCACTTTTGTTTTTAAAGTTAATGAAATCACGGCCAAGAGGACAACGCAGCCCGATGCGTCACGCATCGCGCCCGTCGGAGCATTTGGACGGCTGAGAAAACTTATTTTGGAATATTGTTACCTTTTGTCTCTTTTTACATGGTCCATTTTGAAGGAATTTAATTCCTAAATGGATAAACTCTTTGTTATTTTATGCAGTAATGTAGTGTTGGATCCATTTCTTAAGAAGACAACTTATACCTCAGATTTTTTCATGGTTTTAGTCTGTTTTAGTCCAGACCTGGACGCAGCTCCACCGCTCTGGATCAACACTAGAAACGTTTCCTTTCAGTCGCAAAAACCACCCAGTCAACCCGCTCCTATTAGGCCAGAGTTAAAGCCACAAATAACTTCTTTTTTTTTAACTCCTTGTGCAAAAAAAGATAATAAAAAAATATGATCTGCTATCTTTTTTTTTTTATACCATAAAGCATTTTATAAAATGTCAGTAAATGCATTGTTTTAAACTACAGTCGGATCTGAACGTAGGTAAGGAAAAATAAAAGCGCACAACCCACGCTGATCATGCCCTTCTTTCATGTTACCTATATTTAATGTTTCAATATACTGTTTTGAAATAATTTAATTTGAAATGTACTATATCACACAGAAACAATGCGTAAACATTTGTGTTGTTCTAAATAAAAAAAAAACTGAAAAACGAACCACATTTTGTTCTAGTTTTTTTTTTTTCAGTTAAGATTAAACTAAAGATGCAGCAGCAGATATTTACAGATTTATTTTATTTACACTGTCAGGTGTTACATATGGAGGACCAGGAGAGTCATTTAAAAAGAAAACATTTCCACAATATAATCGGCCCTCTATCGGTATC
>NW_015151228.1:2327-3724 GCF_000732505.1 Cyprinodon variegatus | reverse complement strand
TAAGGTTAATTTCAAATTGACTCTTAGTTTAGCTCTTGCTTTTACTGTACTTATTGATTTTAAAATATGATTTAAACTCTAGTCTACAAGCATCCTCGTTCACATTTTCCCCTAAATTTTCATGTTATGTGTTTAAATTATTTATTGGCTGCATCTAAAAATATAAAAATATTTTTAATTTAAACATAGAGATAAAATAATACAATATAACCTACAGTAACTTAAATCAGGAGTCTTCAACGTTTTCCAGGCCAAGGACCCCAAACTGATGGCAGATGGAGCAGGGACCCTCTAATTATATATATTGAATAAAATAGTGTTCTATTAAACTGCTCCTATAGTCACTCTATTACAGATGGAGTAATGTAACTAAAGTAATCCCTCCCTGGGATTATTAAAGTATTTCTGATTCCTGGTTGATGGGACAGGTGTTGTGAATGAAACGGTGCCCAGCTTGAAAGAGCTCCTGTGTGTCGCTGAATGTGTGCATTGATCATGATCTAGACAGGGGCCAACAGGGGCCAGGGCCCCTATAGATCAGGCCCTGGCCCCTGTTTTGGCCCCTGTAACAAAGACATAATACTGAAAGAAATTCTAATGATGATCTGCGCTGGAACAGACATGGTTACTGATAGCTCCTTTGGATCTATTTCGTTTTTTTCCTTTATAAATTCTGTTTTACTAATTATTTAAAAACCATAAGGCGATAGCTTCAGTGGGATTGAGATAGGATCCCAGTTTCCATCTATTAAACGTGTTTTTCAAAACAAATTGCTCTAATTTTTATAGCTGAATTTATCAGTTTTTCTTGAGTTCAAATTCAGATTTTGTAGAAAAAAGTAATTTTAACTAAAAGTGAAAAATATGGAAAATTCCTAAATTCTGAATGTATATTGACCTAATATGACATCGAATTTTAAATCAACCTAATTGAATAGAAATTTCACTTCATGGAGCTCTATAAATATATTTGAATCCTTTGCCTTTTTTTTTATTTCATGCTTTTCTTTGCCCCCATGAAAACACGCTGGCCCCCTCCTGGCCCCCTGGTATATTTGGTCTAGAACCGCCACTGGCATTGATGACTGAAAGACATTTTCTGCCTCCATTTATCTGTTTACTACAGTCTGTTGGATTCATGTTAATGTGGATTTAAAGACATTTTAATTAGTGGACAATCTGGTTTTTATTCATTCCACTGGTAGTCTGTTTTGATCAAATCGAAATAAAAGCCTGCATCTAATTCTGGCCTCCTTCCAATAATGGCCTGGACCAAGATGTACCTGAGTGAAATAAAGGCCCCACCCTATATTAGAGGATTTACGGTACCTTCATTGGAATACATCGGGTAAAAGTGAAAAAAAGAGTTATTCCACCTTTCTGATTCCTGATCCTCC
>NW_015151228.1:0-1648 GCF_000732505.1 Cyprinodon variegatus | reverse complement strand
AAGGCAACTGTCAACCAGCTCCACGGGCGGCCCCGTCCAGGAAAGACAGAGCCACATAACTTCCAACCCGATTTAAAACCAAAAATGTGGAGCTTTTAGTTAACAGCTTTCAATTTGCTCATCTTTGCCCAATTTGAACAAACATTTTCACTTTCTGCTTGAGCTTTTTTCACTAAAATGGCAGAAAAACTGAACCTTGAATGATTTTTCTCTTCTAAGACATTTTACTTTTAATTTATCTTAAACACCAATAATTAACAATGTCAAAAGGAACTTAAATGGGAAAAATGGAAAAACAATTGCAAAAAAAAAAAAAAAAAAATCATAGACTATATTACTAAGTGTAGTTCTGCACTCCACCAGTAGGTGAAATGTTCTCATGAAGCTTCATGAACTGTGGAATTAAAAATGTCAGAAACAGCGTTGAGTTTGAGGCTTTATTTATTTATTTAAGCTATTTCTGACATTTTGAATTGAAAAATCTTCCTGGATGGAAGAGAAACGTCTTCTAACTTGGAAACAAAGTCCAGTCGATTGTTTTTAACTTTTATTTAATGATTATGACCTGGATGACTGGGAAGCTTCACCATCAGATCAGCTGAAAGAAATGAAAATGAAAGAAGAGAAAATCTCTGAGCTTCTAACTTCCTGGCATCAACATTAAACAGAAGGATGTTTCTGTCTCTCCTCCTCTGATGACACCGATAACAGGGAAGCTCAGAACGAGCATCTCAGCTGTTTGGAAATCCTTCAACGCGCCACTAGATGGCAGTAAATCTGACACACTGGGGCTTTAAGGCAGCTGAGGTGGTTGAAAGGATTAAATATGAAAGCAGAAGAAGATCCAAGAAGAAAGTAAAGTTATCCATCATTGTATTGAACCTTTTTATTCATTTTTAACAGAATTTTAAAAAATCATATCAATTAATCAGGATTAATCTCACAGTAAAGGTAGCAGCTTGGTTTGAGTTATTAATTCATGTTTTTCTTTTACAAAGCTGACATTTAAATGGGAAATACCTTTAGGAAGAGCTCAAACTGGGGCTGTAGCTTCTTGAGCATGGCCTCTGCTTTGCTGAGGCAGGAGCGTCTCTGCTGCACCTCAAACTCCTGAGAGGGAAAAACAACAACAACATAAAAACATCAGCCATCAAAAACAGCAGAAAGATGCAGCTTTATGGGGAGAAATTATTGCTGGAAGCAAATAAAGCTTCTTAGAAAATTGAAATTCAAAAGATATTTACATTCATTCGCATTCATAGAAAAAAAAAATCTGACAACTTATGATACACTAATCTCGTAATAATGAGATCTTTTCTCATAAATACGGTAAGAAGTTGGACCAGGTCCCAACTCCATGCAGGATATCGGTTCATATGAAAAACTAAAACCAAACAGAATCTGTATTAATGGAGCTGTTGATGGATTTGGGCGTAAGGTCATAAGGCTGCGTTCACAGCAGGAGCAGCGAGTATTTAAGGATAGAGTAGCTCCGCCTAACACGCGTCAGACCCACTTTTCCCCCCCGCAGCTAGAGCAGCAAAGCTGCTTCAGCCGCGCGTCAGAACTAAACTGCTACATGCGTCAAAAAGGAAGCAGCAGACGCGATTTTGCTGCTCCTGCTGCGTTCGGTGTGAACGCAGCTTAA
>NW_015151227.1:404829-406398 GCF_000732505.1 Cyprinodon variegatus | reverse complement strand
TCTTTCGATCAGACCGCATTTCAGCCTGATCATGCATCGTGAGTCATGTAGTGTACAGGAGGTTACGAGGGGCGATCAGCCTCTCAAGACCACCTCCCGATTAGGAATCGTGAGGTCGGGAGAAAATCAAACATGTTTGACCATCGTGGGCAAATCGCTCAGTGCGCATGCGCAAACAAGGATTCTTCAGTAAACACAGCAGCATGGCAGGGATGTAACTAGTGAAATGCAGTTCTGTCTGTAAAAATCGACAGACCGTAGTAGCCACGTTTGCTCAGCCATGTATTTTTTCCAAATATGTCATCGTCTTTTCTTTTTAGGGCTTTCAGCACACATTTGCACAAATTGCCAAGGCAGTGAGTTTCAATCTAATGAGCTTTATATTACCCTTCTATTTGTTTGTCTTCCGGATAGACTAGTGAGAGCTCAATCTCACTGCGGAGCTGAGTCCGACGTGGTTTTTAGTCATACAGTGTGAGCAGTAGCTGCGTGCAACGACTAAGAAAAAATCACACAGTGTACGCCCGGCTTTACACTACCCTTTTAAATACCATGCCGAGATCGGTCTGAGCACAGTCACTGAGATAACTGTTGAAAATAGCATACAAACTGAACCGCATCATGCCAGACACAACCGAACCACGCTAACATGGTACTAGTTTATCAGGTTTCAGAGGCCTAGTGTAAATGGGGCTCATGGTTGGTGCTCCTCATTTAATAAAAAAGAAAAAGCGCACAACGTTCACATAATAATTAAAAAAGAAATAATGAATAAAAATGTCTCAAGAAATTGGCAAATGATGGGGCATGCTTTGGTGGTGTAGTGGTTAGCACACACAAACAATGAACAGAGACCTTAGTCCTTAACACGGCTGACCCTGCTGCCTGAAGTGAACCAAGTTCAATTTTTTGGCTTACATGTAACCTGAATCTGATCTTTTCATGGCAGTCTGAACAACACAGATCAGATTTTTTTCAAATGCAACCCAGGCCGCTTTGCTATGTGGTCCTGAATACGATACAAATCTGATCTTTTCAAATACGACCTGTGGGTGAACAATCAGGTCGCATTCATCCGACCTGAAGGCCATTTGTAACCGACACAGGTCACTATTCTGCTTCTTGCTACACAGAAGCGGCAAGAAAAACAAACACCATGGCAGATGATGATGCAGAGAGCAGAATTTTTTTTTAACCATCTTGAAAAGATTGAGGTTTTAAGGTTTGGAAGGTCGCTAGATGAGCTCCAGCACTTCCATCCATGTTTACTTACGTAAACACGAAGCATGCTGGCTTGTGATGTCATTGCGTTTTCTACTGCTCATGCGGGACACTTAAGCTGTATGAATGCTGTTCACACAGGAGTTTACATACAAGTCGCATATATTCGGAAATGTGAATGGCAACACAAAAAAAAATCGGATTTCACAAAAAAATCGGAATTGAGCATTAAGGCCTGCAGTTTGAACGTAGCGTAAGCGTGGCATCCCTCAGGTCACCAAGTCTCCATAGTAACCATTGGATGCTATGTACATGGTAACCTGTTGCATAAAGTATTTCTTCCTTCCT
>NW_015151227.1:393435-404208 GCF_000732505.1 Cyprinodon variegatus | reverse complement strand
GAAGTTTGTAAGATGGGTCACCTGCACAAAGGCGATCTACTAATTTAAGAAAAAAATCATAATCTAGCTAAAAATGTTGATTTTTAGGAATATTTTTTTATACTACAGTTAGCTTAGTTTTCCTTTTAGTGATTAGAGTATAAAGGAACCTTATGTTATCAAACCATGAATGTGTGTTTCACATGGCAATAATTATGAGGTCACAAAGCTAATTTCTATTAGCTGGAAAAAAAAAAAAGAATGCACATTTCTAGACTTTTAAATGGTCTGTAAACAAGTCTGGGACTTCGACCGCTATTTTTTAATTTTTTATATATCAAACATGAACATAACTCCGACCTAAAGAGGAAAATATCATTAATATTCCAACTGTATCATGCTGTCTTGATGCTTTTAGGCAAATTTCCTGGGCTTCAGCCATATGATGACCTAAACCAGAGATCTTTGGAGGATGAAGCTCTTTGAAGGAGCGCTGGTGATGATAGTGGAATCCCACATATGCAACCCTGATTGAGGAATATACCACTAACCTAATGCAGCATCACAAGAGGTTTATCCATGGAGAAAGGACGCTGGCTATATAAAGCTGCCAATTGGTCTTTCTTTGTACTGCCAGCTGAGCCAGACCTTAGCGAGAGTTTTCCCTCCACAGGATGTCCAGTCCTTTGGCCCCGCATCTCTGAAACCTGGCTGAGGGGCCATCTGTAAGAGCAGCTCAACCAGAGGGGGCCTAAGTGGATCCAAACAGGCTCTGACAGGGGCAGCTGTATCTTTGAGGCCCCTAAGCGGCCGTCTCATTCTTCTGATTAGACATTTGTTGAATTAACTCCCGTCGATTTCCCACCCAAGTCCTCTATAGGAGAAGAGAGGAGGAAAAATGGAATGACCAGTGGCGCAGTGGGTAGCACTGCTGCCTTGCAGCAAGAAGTTCCTGGTTCGATTCTTTCTGCATGGAGTTTGCATGTTCTCCCTGTGCATGGGTGGGTTCTCTCAGGGTACTCTGGGTTCCTCCCACAGTCCAAAAACATGACTGTTATATGTTTGGGTTCTTGGAAGGGTGGTGGCCTAGTTGTTAGGCCATAGAGCTCAGAATCCTAAGGTTGTGAGTTTGAAACCCACTCCCACAGACTGCCACTTTTGCAGACTCCTGGCCCCGCAAATGTCAGCCCACTGCCCCAGAAGGGGATGGACTAAATGCAGAGGGTAAATTTTCTTGCGCTATATTTGTGACAGTGTAAAGACAATAAAAACGCTGGGGGGAAAAAAAAATATCTCAAAACGGAGAAGCTCTGCAGCTGATGCCTCTCTAGGTCTTACCTTATTATTGTTTTATTTGAATACAATATTTTCATCAAAGCAATTAATCACATTTTTGTAACATATTTGTAATAACATAAACATATTTTACTATATCAAAAATCTGTTTAAAAAAAAAACTAAACTCAGCATGTTGAGAACTCAGATCCTCTGCAACAGAAAGGTTTGTTTTATTACTACAGCATAAAATGCAGAGCATATTTCTCAATGTTTTGGAGTGTCACAGAAGCCATCACACCTTTTCAACAATACCCAATTTCTTTTTCTTATAATGCCATAAAACCCCCCATTATTTATGTCATTTTAATTTCAGACAATAAGCCAGTAAAAATAATAATGGCTGTAAAGCAATATATAGCTTTAATTCTAGTTTTTACAAATGAAATCTAACAGTGTGGCATCCTCCAAGTTCTCCTGAGGAGGAATCTATTGAACTGAATTGAAATTATCAATATATTTCACTCATCATATTGTAGAAAAAAACAAACAAAGAGAGAGTAACAGAGAAAGCAATGCCAAAAACACAACTGTCACTAGATCTGAAAGAATAGGATTGATTATTACAATCCCTAGCTGCTGTCTTCTCAATTAATATTTCCTCCTGATCTGTTAATCTCTGCAACTCATCTAGAATATGACACAATAATTTTAGACCCATGTTAGCTCCAACAAACCCCAACAAAACTTTTACCTTCAGGTACCAATGTCCAACTTACCTGATTAAGCTGTGTTCAAGAAGGAAAACAACTTAAAATGCTTTTGACATACTTTCTTATTATAAATTTGAACATATGTATCGAAAACAACAACACAGACGTACTGTCAAAATAAGCAGTTGTTGAGAAATAAAAAAAAGTCCTTTCAGACTATTTCGTGATTTTTTTTGCACTCTTTATTCACACTTTATTTCAGTTGCTATTGGAGAAATAAGAAGCAGAGTGGGAACGTCACAGTCAGCAGTGCGGGGAATAACTTGTACCTGATTTGTAATTTGTTTCCACCTAAAAAGCGGTAGTTTGTTTCAATTTACAATTTTTACAATTTTTCAATTTGTCTCAGATTTAAAATAAGTTTTTATTAAAATAATTCATAAATAAAAATGATAAACACTTTTTCATGATTCGGCACTTTTTGATTCTTTTTGAGTTTTCAGTAACACTTTGATTTATGTTATTGTGTGCTCTCTAGGTCACTGGTTTCATTTTCATTTTGTGTCATTCTAGCTGTTTTCTGGTTGTATTTGAGTTCTTATGTATTTCTTTTTTACCGGTACTCTGTGTTGCCCCCTTGTCTCCTTTCCCATAGCTCCCTTCTAGATCCTTCAGTCCACACCTGCTCCCAATCAGTTGATTACTCCAGTCGTTGTTCTGTTTGGTATATATACTCCTCCTCTGCAGTTACTGGATGCTGGATTCTCTTCATTTCCTCCTTGAACTTTGTGTTCCCCTTTGCTCTGGTTTCTCTGTTCAGTCATTAGTTATTTCTGGATTTAAGCTTCTATTGCCACCATTTTTTTTTATAAATTTGCAAGAAACCACTTCAGCTTCAGTCTCTGCCTTTGAGTCCTCTGCAAACCTCCACACAACCTGACACGCTTGCTGTTCAAAGGACTGTGTTTTCTATGTTATTTTTCTTTAAAGCACACCTTCATTCTCAAGCAAGCAGGCTACATTCATAGCATATAACAGCATGCATCAGTAAAACATATGACATATGCATCATAGACTCTGTGCAGGACTCTTTTCTGGTGGAGTTTCTGCTTTATTCAAGGAATAAAATTGATTGGCCTTTGGATTATTTGTTGTTTACAATAAATACTGATGTCACATAAGACAAGGAACTTTTCTTGCCTGCTGAGTGTTGATCCATCTGTTGACAACCTTTTCTTTGGGAAGTTTTTTTGCATTAAATGCAGTAAAGGATGAAGTACTTAACAGTAGTACTTGAGCAAAAGTATTGATACTCATAGCCAAATCTTACTCAACTACAAGTAAAAGCTACTCGTTCAAACATCTACTCAAGTTAAAGTTGAGTTGAGTATTGAAGTACTCCATTGTGAAAATACTCAAGTACTTTACAAGTCAAAAGTACATGCATTTTAAAGTACTTAAGTGTTTAACAAATACAAATAAAATGTTCTAATATCAGTAAATTTCTGACTAATTTTCAGAGTCATTTTAAAGAACATTGTAACTTTCAGAAACCACCTGATGTTTGCATAGAACCTCTGCTACAAATTGTTCACCACCAGTAAAGAACTTCAGCATAAAAATGCCACAAAAAACAAAAGACAGCTATTTCGATTATCATTTGTTATTTAAAAACAAACCAAAAAGAAACCAGGAGTGTCTTGATTCTCACACTTTCACAATGTAATAGAGGTTTAAGGATGAATCTATTACCAAAAAGAAACTACAGCTGCTTTGAGAACTCATCCTACTAAACAACTTGGCCACATGGCAACAACTGATGCTTAATAAAATAAAAAAAATACTAATAATATTTGTTTATAGATGTTTTCCAAATCTGTGGAATGTCATGAAAATCTCTAAAACAGTGGTGTCAAGATTCAATCATAAGGGCTCCTATCTTTCTTGTTGAAATTGCTTTTCAAGAAAGAAATACAGCAGCAGCAGTGGATGACAAAGCTAAGCTGAGCCAAAACGAACAAGTAACTATCAGCTTCCTAGAAATATAGTGAAGTAGAAAGTACAGTGGTACAAAAAAAAACAACTCAAGTAAAGGTGCTCACTGATTAAATGCAATAAAATGTGAAAAAGCATCTCCCTTCAAGGTTCTCCATCTGTAAATTATCAGGCCCTTTGATATAACTTCTCCAGTGTATTGACACGTTTCTTGTTCGAGGCAGTTTACTAAAAAAATCCTCAGAACACAGCAGCTTTATTACAGCGGTTCCAGACAGCATTTATCCTCCTCGCTTCTCAAAAGTAGTGCCAACGGTTTTACCATGTTAACTTTGTGCAACCTGCCGTCTACATGAACTGTTTATATTTTATGCCCGTCCAATGACTGATCCTGAACTTATCTTTCATTGTCACTTCCGGTAGACTTTAGGTTGTCATTATATTTTATCTTTCTATCTGAACATCCTCCGTATTCTCGCTTTGCATGTTGGCCAGACTTCCACATATTACTCTTATCTGACTGGTGTTCCTTCTTCAGCATCTATATGTCATTATACGGTATATTGATATTAACAAAGAAATATGCACATTCTTTGTGCTCACAATTGTCTTTTATTAACTTTTTAATCAAAACAGAATATTAAACACAGACCATTTTTTTATGTAAATGAAAATCTCTTTCTTATCTCACAATGGGGAAATTCATTCTCTGCATTTTGACCCATCCCCTTGGGGAGTAATGGGCTTCCATTGTGTGGCGCCCAGGGAGCAGTGTGGGGTTAAGGGTTTTCACTCTGGGTTCTCAAGAACCCAGAGTGGGGGCTGTTGGGATCGAAACGGGTACTTGCAACCTTCTCAGAGCACTAGCGCATTGCTCAACCACTAGGCCACCACTCCCCCATATTGAAGTGATTTTGTTCTCCTGTCTTCCTTTGATAGACTAACATATCACAGGCACTTTTATCATGCAGTAGCTGTACACACACTCAGACACGAGGATTGCCTTTGCCTAATTCAAGTAGGGTGCCATGTCTTTGTAAGTTTGCAGCTCTTTCCCAATCTTCCCATGTCTACATCTTCTCAAGTACACTTTAAACAAGCTTCTACATAGTTTTATCTTTAGCATTGGAGTTTTTTGGCGTTGGCTTGTAGAGGCCATTACTGTTGAGCAATTTGCTTATTGTCCTCCAATGATAACTGCTCGCTTTTTTTCCAGGTTTTTTCTGAAAAAACAAAACTCTTTTAATCACTGTTTTGAGACTTCTGTCATAGGGGAACCGTAGCATGACTGATTTATGATGTTATGATGCTCTGTCCACTTCAAGATTATGTTCCAGGTTTTGAAACTTTGCTTTATGTCGCCAGTTAGGCTCAAACCAGCTGATAATGATTCAGAAAAAGCAGCAGGAATGCACTGGTGTTTGGTGTTTTAATTGGTTAGTTGCCTCCAGTCCACTCCTGACAGTCCTTCATCTTTCTATCATGGTTCTTCACTCATCATGTTTTTTTTTTTAACTAAATTAGTTGGATTACGTGGGTTCTTGCCAATATCTAATGGTAATTTTTTGTCAACACAAACATTAGAAGAACACTTACTGAGAAAAAATAAGTTGACCTGCACAAGCCTGTAAAGGGATCTTAAAAAAAAAATACATGTCTAAGAGATATAAATATTTGTGCATTCAGAGAAACAATGACTGGATACAATTTCATAAAGTTTTTATTTAAAGTTATATAGATATTGCTGTAACATTTGGACATTTCACATATTTCAGAATTTTTAGGGATAGATCTCAGTGCACTGAATTATTTTAAGTTCATCCTGTGTTTTTCCTTCACACTTTCTCTCCATGTCTTGTTCCTGCATTGCCATGGCTGTACAGCATCTTAATTAGTGAGGACTCTAATGGTGATGGCAGGTGCAGCTTTCAATGACTTGTTGACATTTTTTTGCTGTGTGTAGAAGGTGGCAGGTTGCGATCCTACAACCCGTGTCTCATATACATAATCCAGCCGGCAGGCAGGCCCCTGCTCTTGTTGAATGGAGGGGTTCTCCCTTCCTCTTGGGACGTTTCAGGGCTGAAAGGGAGGCTTCGCCACCCGGCTACCGGGGGCCCGTGGGCGCAGTGAGAAAATGAAGACCTCTGCGCCCCTCTAAATCCCCAGGAATTTCTCATTAAGCATAGGTCCCGGTCTGCCGAGGGCCCTCTGGGCCCTCACCAACCCCCCGTGAGGGTCTCCCTCTCTGGCAGGGAGAAAGGGTCTCTCCTCTCCACTTTGTGCTGGCTGCCGGCTACCAAGGCCTGTTATTCACCTTTCCCTTTCTCACCACCACAAGAGCTTTCTCCCAATCATGCTTTCAAAGCCCTCAGGACTTCCTCTTCTTTTCACACAGTTTTTACATAAGTGTGTGCGTGCGAAGGGGGGGTGGCATCCCTAAAAAAGAGAGAAAGGCATAATTGAATTTGACGTTTTTACTGGTCTCCTGAGATATTTTTGTCTAGAGGCACCAAAGCAGGAATGAGGCAGACTCTCATTTCAAAGAGTTTTTTTTTTTTTATTGTTAACACTTTGCTCACGAGTACAAGCAGGATTAATGAGGATTATGTATATGAGGAGACATAATGAGTTTTGATGAGAGTAGAGAGGATATTTAGTGTAAGATTTCAAAACAGCTCGGAGGCAGGATTTGGCAGCATCGGCTCATGACTTTTCATGCTGTTGTTTTAGAGCTGATTGGACTTTACATATTTTTTCTGAGAGGAAACCGAATGAAGAGATCTGCTTAAAAGGGACTGATGAATATTTCAGACAATAAAAAGGAAGGAGAAGCCGAAGAGACCAACTGTTGAAGCTTTTTACCTCCCATGTGGAGCATTAGCACCGCAGCTGTGTTAATCTAACTTTTTCACAATACAAAGTACTACGAATCTTAACTTAACTGCACCAAAAAAACTGTTTAAAACCAAAGATGAAGTTAGTTTTTACAGTTTAAATCAAAATAACTATTTAGAAAACAATACACTTATTATTGTTTTGGTTCTCTGCAGTTTATTTTCAGATGTTTGTATCTTGTTTCTGGTTTCTTGTCTGTATTTTATCTACTGCCATAGACTGATTCCACAGCAGATTCTAGTTTCAAACAGAAGGGAAAGTTACAGTCAAGTCCTGCACTTTTAATTGGAATTTTATGATATGCTAACTTAAAAATGTGCATAGTCGTGAAGAGAAATTATTCTTTACAACTTCGGCTAAGATTACAACTGCAGGTCATTCAGGATGGTTTTTTTTTCACAACTGCTCTTTGCAAAATACCTCCCGCTGATTCACACTGGATGGATCGGTGAATATAATGTTTGAAAATTCTCAGCTGGACTTATAACTGGACTTTGACTTGGACATTAAAACAAATGGATGGGCTACAATTGAACCTGCAGCATTATTTTGTGCCTCTAGCTGTATGCAGAGGTAGCATAACCACAAATTTTACTTGAGTAAGGGGAGCAATATTTTAACATTTCTTTACTCAAGTAAAAGCAGGAAGTCATTCAACAAATTATTTTAAGTAAGAGTAAAAAACTACATGGTAAAATTTTTACCAGAGCGATTAGTCATTGTTGCTGGCAAAATCTGTTTTAATGTTTAAAACTATGTACCCAGACAGAGAGCTATGTGTAAATTATGGGAATGCAAAGTATGATGCAAAAAAGAAAATAAACATGATTACAGAATAACACATTTGTAAAGAGGAAACACTTTATAATAAAGCATAAACCATAAACCAATCTTTACAGTAAGTCATAGGAATATAAAGAAAATATGAAGAAGCTCCAGCGACAACATAAACTATTTTTTAACTCCAAATAGCTCAAGTTACTGATGGTTTGTATAGCAGCCAGGACATTTACCAAGTATTAGTAGCAATTTTCTTATGAATATTGCTGAAGCAAAAATGAAAAGTACAGTAAAGTCACACTACTTCTATAAGTACATGTTTTTCTAATATTTATTGGAGTAAGTGTGTCTGAGTTATTGGAACTAGTTAGTACCCGCCTCTAGCTCTCTGTTTAAGGGTCACTGTTCTGTTGAAAGATGAAGCTCTGCTCAAGTCTCAAAACGTTATTTGACTGGGATTGCCCTGTTTTAAGCTCCTTCTATCTTTCTATCTGAACATCCTCCGTATTCTCGCTTTGCATGTTGGCCAGACTTACACATATTACTCTTATCTGACTGGTGTTCCTTCTTCAGCATCTTTGCTATGTTCCCTACATTGGTGGTCCCGAATCATCGTCCTCAGGTCATGCTGCTCTGCATATTTCAGATGTATCACTGCTCCTGCATGACTTACTTCATGCCATCAAGTGGTACAAAAGCCCTTTAATCATAATCTAATCTTAAAGACCTTCATGAGATTAAGGCTTTACAAAATTATCTATCTTTGGCATCAACTATTTTTAAATTTCTAAATGTGGCTTTTCAAACTAATATTGATTTGCAAAAAGTATGTTTTTTTTATTTAAAATAACAAAATGTTGTGTTTAAAATAAATTAATATAAATATAATATAATAATCTAAAAGAATGTTCAGTTCAAAAATATTTTGTTAATCCCAAAGGGAAATTAATTAGATATTATTATAATGTTATAAAAAAAAAAAAATACAAGTTCAACATTTATTGGCTTTGACCTTTACAAAAAAAAAAGTTTTCAATAATATTTTAAGATCGCATTATGCTCCATCTTATATCAGAGATGTGATTGTTTCTTGAGTTCCTAACAGTCAACTTTGCTCTCAGTCTGCAGGTTTACTAGTGGTTCCTAGAATTTCTAAAGGTAGAATGTGAGGCAGATCTTTTAGCTATCAGGTTCCTCTCTTATGGAACCAACTACCAGTTTTAGTCCGTGAGGCAGACACCCTGTCTACTTTTAAGGGTAGGCGTAAAATTTTCATTTTTGATAAAGCTTAAAGTTAGAGTGGCTCAGGTTATCCTGAGCTATCTCTATAGTTATGCTGCTATAGGCTTAGACTGCTGGAGGACATATGGACCATTTTCATCATTCTGCTTCATTCTACACCATTCTCTCATTATGCAGAATTTGTTAGTTCAATCTCTAACACTATGCTCTCTCTGTTTTTTTTTTTCTCATAGTAGCTTAATCTGGTCTGTTCCTGTTTGGCTGTTACACCATCCTGAATAGAAATATCAGCTGTACTGCTCCCATCAACACCTTTGTTAATGCATGTTCGAGCTCGGCCTGTTTTTCAGTGCAGTCCTGTTTCTCTGACTGTGACTAACTGTGTGTGCTCTTATTCATCCTCTGACATTGGAGCTGGCTCTGAGCTCGTCTACCTGGTTGTGTGTTTCCTGGACGGGGCCGCCAATGGAGCTGGTTGACTTTGGTTGCCTTTTTTATCTCTGATTCTATCTGTATGCCTGCTTCTGTCCCCTGGAACCCCTGACGGACTCGGCATATGGCCACTCACACTGAGACTGGTTCTGCTGGAGGTTTCTTTCTGTTAAAAAGGAAGAAACCTGTTTTCCTCTCCAATGTTGCTACAAACATGCTTGGTATGAGGAATTACCTTCAAGTCAATAAGTTGATGCAAACAACTGGTTTTCTTAGATAGAAACTTTGAATCAGTTTGACTGTATGATCTGGTAAACTGTAAAATGCCTTGAGATTACATGTGTTGTGATTGTGCGCTATATAAATAAACTGAATTGAATTGAAATATGCTTTTTTTGTTGGTTTTGTTAACCCAAAAGAAGTCTAATCGTGTGTAAAGAAACTTTTATATTTATTAATCTGTGTCTATTCTGAAAATGTTAGAGCAATGTGAAATAATAGAGAGCTTTCCCTGAATGAACCCAAAAACAGCTGAGTTGGAAGTTCAGTTAAGTGTTAGACAGCAGGGAGCAGCCCATCCGCTCACTGCAGCTCAACTATCAGCTCTGAGTCTTCTGGGAAGTGTTGGAGCAATCATCCGACGGAAGAGACTAAATGTAGTGAAAACGCCTGCAGCTTTGGATCAAGAGGTCCTGACAGTGAAAAGAGATGATTCCTCTTCTGGGGTTGTTGGTCAACTCTGATTTCTATCTGTTTGGCATTGATGAAAACCTTTTTTCTCTGGTGGCCTGTTCTTGTTTTGTCCTCATGTCATTTTTTTGTTTTTAATTTTTTTTTTAAGTCTTGAAAAAATAAATCATTGGCCCACAGCATTTAGATTTCCAGTTTCTTTATGGATACTTTAAGGCACGTGGAAGAATTAAGATACCCCACAGCAGCCTTTTCCAAACAGATTGGAAAAATATATAAATATATTTTTTGTAAAATATAAATTTTCTGTTAAGGAATGGATGAGAAGATGTATCTTTATTCTGCTTTAGCACCCTAGCATCAGGCTTATCTCATCCAATGCATATTAGTGCATAAATCAGTGTTTCAAATGAGGTTTGCTCTGTTTTAACCCTAAAACAATCAAGGCTGATCCCCTAATGTTTAAATATTAACATATGCATGTGTGACACGGGTAAATTAGAAAATGAAACAAAAATCAGCGATATACTGGGAGAAATATATGCTAATATAATTCCTTACAACCTTCAATGTGCTGACAATCTCTTTCATGCCCAAGATTGTGGCATTGGTACCATGTCAACATGTATTTGGATGGCTAAAACTAAACATATGGCCTATTTAGCAATGCTAGTTTTGTGAGAAAAAAAATGTCTTGCAAATGTATGTTTTCTTGCACCTGGGAACAAAAGGTTAGAAAAAAAGCTAAGAATTTAAACTATAACCAGAACCT
>NW_015151227.1:356336-392802 GCF_000732505.1 Cyprinodon variegatus | reverse complement strand
GGGTTATCATATAATGCTTTATAATGAAATAACTAACTTTTTTGTATTTTGCATCTAGGTTTCACTGTTTATTGTTACTATAAAAGGTTATGCTTTGTATTTGTAAGTTTGATTAGATTTTTATAGTGAATCCAATTGAATTACTTTTCTTTTTGAAGGAGACAATGAAAAAATAAGACCAGACAGATTATGTTCACATATTAATGTTCAATCTGTCGTGGTTTCAGAGACATATAATGAGCCCTCTGACAGAACAAGCTGCATCCAGCTCACATTTTAGATGACTCACTTGGACAGACTGGGAGAGAGCAAGCCGTCCTACACAGGCCAGGACAGCTGACAGCTGGGTTCACTGAGGGTCAGAGGTCATGGATTGGCAGCGGTGGGGGAGTAAAGTGGAATCTAAAACAACAGGAAGGAACGCACACATTTCCGAGAGAGGAGTCGGGCGTGGGCCTCTGGATCTTTCTCCCGTTCTCATGTGACGGATAGCTGACTAATGCTTCGTATGTGCGCCCTAGCAGCTTTCACAGGGTGTGCTTGTATTAGTTGCGCAGATCAGACATAAATCTGTTTGTGCAGCATCAATGTGAAAAAAAAAAATAAAGATCCCGCGCCTGGTCTTCTTACGGGGGATATTTGTTTAGGATTTAAATTGGCACAATTTTATTTTTACACCCATCAGGGGTGTGAGCTGATCTCCCTGCTCAAAGGGAGGAAGATGCTGGACCGGGTATTAAACTCTAATCAGACCTTAAATGTGTAAAACCCTGTCCCACAGCTCTAATCAAACTTAGTTGAGCATTGTGAGCAGCCATTAATGCAGAGGCCGGTATAAAACACCAACAGACTGGCGTTAAACAAATGAGTTATATATGCTCACCCGCTCCTCAGACAAACCCAATAAGTTAAGAAGCATAAAACATAACGGTGTTGTGGAGACTGAAGGCTGACTCTCAGTCAGCTGTGGTAACGGAGGAAGATCCTTAGTGCTGCAAAACTTTATCCAGGAAGGCAGCCACTTCTTTGGGATGTTTGAAGACCCTTTCTTGTCCGTTGTACTTGATCCGTAGGACGGCCAGATACAGCATGGCGAAGACGATCCCTCTCGTTCAGCTGTTGCTTCAATGGGAAAAATTCCTGTCGCTTACATTGAATGGCTGCAAAGAAATCCCCAAATGTCATGATTTTGGCACCGTTATACATCAGGGTCTGTGCTTTACGTGCCTCCTGCATAATCCAAAGTTTGTCTTGGAAGTTGTGGAGCTTTATGATAACAGCCCGGGGCCGCTGGTCGGGGGAGGCCGGCGTCCGAGAGCGCGGTGGCAGCGATCTAGTTTACCAGATCCCCCTTCGAAGCTGGTTTTCAGGATCTCTGGTAGACAGGCCTTAAAGAAAGCAACCGGGTCAGTACTCTGGCTAGCTTCAGGGAGCCCGACAATACATATGTTGCACCTCCAAAACCTGTTTTTTAACTCGTCGATGTTCTCCATAGCCGCCTCCAGCTTACAGTGTCCTCAGTGCTCGTAATGCAGCCTTCAGCCTCTGTAAAGCCGGCATCCAGCGCTGTGATTTTAGACGAACATTCCTCAAGTTTATTCAGAACCGGGTCTATCTTCTTGTCAAAGGAAGCCTGCACACCTTTAAGCACTTCAGCAGTTATTCTTCTCACCAAACTGTCCACGTCGACATGACCCAGAAGCTGTCGCGTGTCGCCCTACATGTTAGCTTGGCTGCTAGATGTCGAGTTTGGTGACTGAACACCTAATACAGGGGTTTCGTGAGCAGGTTAAGTATGTTTTGCCTAGAAGGCGCTCTCTTAGGTCTAGGCATGGAAGACCGTCCAGTGGGTAGCACTGCTGCTTTGAAGGTTCTGGGTTCGATTCCCAGCCCAGGGTCTTTCTGCATGGAGTTTTCATGTTCTCCATAAGCAGGCGTGGGTTCTCTCTGGTTACTTCCAGATTCAGTACATTCAGTACATAGATCCCTGGATAGTGCTTTGAGTGTTGACCTCCCAAAAGCTGAAGGGATAGGAACTAGGAAACAGGAGGTCGGAGTTACAATTTGAGGTATTCGGAAAGAGTCTTTAACCTAATCATTTTTTTTTGCACACTTGAATCACATTAATTGCTCAGTCTAACAAACTATATTCTTATATTTTATATTTATTTAGTAGTTTGCATGTCCTCCCTGGGCGTGCATTGGTTCTCTGCAGGTACTCTGGCTTTCTCCCACATTCCAAAAACATGGCTGGTAGGTTAATTGGCTTCTCTAAATTCTCCTTAGGTGTGTGTGTGAATGATTGTTTGTCCTGTTTGTCTGTGCTGCCCTGCGATGGACTGGCAACCTGTCCAGGGTGTACCCCGCCTCTTGCCCATAGACAGCTGGAGATAGGCACCAGCACCCATCGTGACCTCACTTGGGATAAGTGTGTTAGAAAATGGATGGATGGTAATATTTTCGACCGTTCATGTGGAATCCCACGTAGTTCATTCAGCATACTATAGAACATCATCCAGTTTATCATGCTGAAAAGTTTGTATTTCATTTACGCTTTGTCCAGGCTAATAAAAGCTGATAAAAACAGACTGTAAAAAATATTTACATTAAGCGACCTGTCCCACTACCTTTAAACTATATTCATCCATCATGTCCGAGTCTCTGGTCCATTCATTCATAACTTCTAATCTTGTCCAATCAACTAAACCTGTACCAGAAGTTGACACTTCAATCTGTAGAAGCAACTCAATGAAGCTCAATGAAACAGTGTGCACATCAGTTAGGTTTGGAACTTTATGAAAAAGGCTTGAAATACTTTTGGAAATGTGATTTCTTCATTTGCTATTCCGCTAAAACATGCAGAGCAGAGATTCTTTGCTGATGCACTTTTCAGCCTAAGGCTTTGATAGCATTGTCTTTAAAAACACAATTCCCTCCTCCTGTGTTACTTATTTAATATCAACATCTTGGACATGCATGTAATCTTTTTTTATGATTTTACACTTTTTAATTCCATCATATAAATTAATAAGCATATCTCTATTACTGGTGTTAAATTATAGTTTGTCGGATAGATCACACCTTTGCTGTTCTTCAGCATTTTCCTGATCATAACTGTTGTGCTGCCGCCCCCTGCTGGACATATAACACCTGTACAAAACAACTTTTGGAAAGTGAGAGAATGAATGAGTCTCTTTAGAATTTAACATATATAGCATAAAAATGATTCAATAACAAGAGCATATTAGAAGTGGGTACAGTAGGCAAAACTGGTCGTTTTGTTATTTTGGATTAGAATTGGTTTTTACCTAGGCTAAACAGAATGTGTTAAGTTTTCATCATTATTTTGCAGATAAAATTCTGTCTTT
The DNA here is from genome assembly GCF_000732505.1 of Cyprinodon variegatus. Taxonomy (NCBI): domain Eukaryota; kingdom Metazoa; phylum Chordata; class Actinopteri; order Cyprinodontiformes; family Cyprinodontidae; genus Cyprinodon; species Cyprinodon variegatus. The sequence goes on along the minus strand of NW_015151227.1, from coordinate 389,434 downwards.
TTTTAGCTTCTTTCAGAATGACCTCCACTAAAAAGTATCCTTTAAAGAAAATATTCAATGAAGGTAAAAAAAAAAAAAAGTATATATATTTTGTTAAATTGCTACTCAAGTATGGAAAACTGATCTACTGAACACCCACGACATTAACCATGTAATGTTTTTGAGTAAAAAAGTCAAGGTTAAATTACAATACACTGTTCAATGTATTTTCACTCAGATTCCAGCAGACTCAGCCAATGAAAATATAATTTAACCAATATGTTTTTAGAACAAAAAAGAGAAAGTATCTCTCAGTGGTGCATATTTGTTTAAAACAAGCTTGTTTTTGAAAAGTGAAGTTACCCATAATGGATGGAGTAGCCAGAAATGTTACTCAAGTAAGAATAGTGATACTTTTTCATATAGTTACTCAAGTAAACATAATAAAGGACAATGCTGTGAAATTGCTTTTAAAGGTACTTTCAATTTTAAAAAACTGAACCAAGTAAATGTAACTGAGTAAATATAACTAGTTCCTTCCCATCTCTGCATATAAGCAAATACAGTTTAGTTAGTTGCGCCTTCACATTTTACACATGTGAAAATGGCTGCAAGAACATTCACAATGGTACACGTCATTCACCCTGAGTCAAACCCAGACACTAGAGATGTGGAGCTTCATGCACAACCTGAAAGAATTTTTTTTATTTTTTATTTTTTAAGCAGTGAGTTTGTGGTTTTAGCACTTAGAGCGTCTGTAGAGGCAGAAGAGTCCCAAATATAAGCAAAGTGAATTATGGATAATATCTTCTTTAAATACCAGAGATCTTAATTTTTATTTTATTTTTTACTGAGGTAAAGAAAGGCTGGGGAATTATGTGCCTCTTGCTTTCATTATATAGGCCAGGTAACATTAGGGAGAGCCTAATGACATACTGTATGGGGGGGTGGCATCTAGTCAAAATGATTTTATTACTTCATATTTCATTTACAATAAATAACAAAACCTTATTAACGCAGTTATTTTATTCTTTTATCAAAATAAAAAAATAGGTAAATATCAGATATATATAGCACAAACAGAAAGTTTAGAGAGCGGAGTCAAATATGACTCGAATAGGGAGGGGCTGCATCCACACCATGGTCTCTATTCATGTAGAGCTGTCAGCATAAGCCATTAAAAAATAAGAAAATATATATATATAAAAAAAAAATAAAAACACTCCACCAAGATAGATTTAGGAAATAAGGCAGTCCAAGAAGAATGAATATGTTTTAGTTTACAAGTAAAAGAGAGTGATATGTTTGCATTTTAGTACTTCACTGAAATATTTCTCTAACTGCTCTGTCATAAAACAGATTAGAAGTGATACCTACATTTAATTTGAATCTTGAAAATTTCTAGCATGAATTATTGTACTTATTCTGGTACTTGCAGTTGTTTTTTTGTTTTTTTTTTAATACCTAGCCAAGTTAAGGCATCTGTAGCTGGGGTTTCCTTGTGGTACTGCCCAGTTTGCCTAGTAGCTAAATCAACCCGTCAGCTGACCTTGAAAACATTATGGGCTCAACTGACTCTACAGATGACATTTTGATGTCTACTTCCTTGATTAAAACAATTATTTTGTGAAAAATTGATGGGAAATTACAGACTGCCTTCCTTACTTTATACCACTAGGGAAACCCTGTTAAAAAGTTTAATTAAGGTATAAAAAACAAATTTGCTAATTAACACTGCTGGTGTCTCAAAGCACTATCTGCAGGATATCTTATTATACCAAAAGTCTCTAACCCAAACAGAGTGGTTAAATTATGTTAATGTATAGCTGCAGTGATGGTAGTGAGGATTGGTACCCCTTCAGCAGTTACAAAATGGTTGGGCTGTTGATCAGGAGGTCTCCTGAAAACTTTACTTTTGAAGGTTATTCCAGGACCTGCCCTTTAGGAGGAGAAGCTGTGGCTTTGTGAATAGTGCAAATCAGTAAGGACTTTTAGGTCAAATCGGAAGAGCGTCATTGGTTGCCATGATAAGTGCTCTCTGAATAGTGCTGGCATTAAGGAAGGGGGTAAGAAGAGTAAGTAGGATGTTTCCTATTTATAGTTAATTTAGTATAGGGCTGTTCTGAAGTTCCTATCCACCATATATAAGCTATTTCCCACAATCCTTTGCAATATAAGACATATTAAGCACAGCCCACCTCAGCAAAAGAAGAATACATTATTTCATGACAGGTCCATGCACACGTGCAAATGTATATGGAAAGCCAAATGGTTAAATTACTTGTGATTTCTGAAACACTGACAATACCTGTGTTTTGCATGCTGTTTACGCGTTGTTAACTAGTTGTCTTCGCCTTTCAATCTGTCACACGTAGTTAATGCATTAAGAATGTGTTAACATGTCAAATTCATGTCAAATACGCATTGATTTTTTGTAAATATGAGCCATTCAGCCACTTGTCCAATTTCAGCTGGTGCTTGTTGCTTATTTCCCATTGGTTGCTGAGTAGTAGAGTGTGGCAGACTGTTTTGACATTTATTAGCTTGACTGAATAATCCAGATGCCTCAAATGCATTTCTTTCTATTCAAAATGAACATTTCAGATAACTGAAATTTTTACCATTAAAAATGATGTAATGTTTGTCATTCATATGTATTGGGCTTTTACTTCCATATATCTAAAATAAACGTTCTTCCTCTAAATTAATTTTGACGAGGATGAACTCTAAATTCAGATCTCCATAATAGAGTTATTGCTAGTCATAATGACAATTTCAGATAAATGAAAAGATTTATATAAAATTACAGATTTCTAAAAATCCAATTCTTGACATCAAATATATATTTCTGCTTGTAGAAATGTCATTACAGATAACTACTTATTTTATGACTAGTTAAATTCCTGATATCTCAATTTTAATAATGCCTATCCAAAATGCAGTTTTGAATACTTGCAAAAGAATAATGAAGCTCTGTTTTAACATAAATTAGGCAGGCTATAATTTCTATTATAGATAGCATTAAAGCATTCTACCTAGTCATAAGTAACAATATTCCTAGTCAGAATTTTATTATAGATATCACAAATTTCATTTCTACCTGTAGAATTAAATTTTAAGTACTTCAAAATCAAATGTGTACTAGTAAGAAGTACATTTCAGATATCTAAATATTCTTACTCATTTTAAGTTGCTATTTTAACATATATTTGCTTGACTGGATAATTCAGATATCTTTAATAGTTATACTCTTGATATCTGAAGCAAAAATAATGACCAGTAAAAATTGGATTACGGAGATCTGAAATTCCTTTTTAGATATCCAGAATGTTTATTTTAGATTGGAGTTATGTGATTTCAGATATATGAAAGTAATGGCCTAATACACATGAATGGGGAAAAGCAATGTCATTTGTACTCGTAAGAATTACATTGAAGATACCTGAAATGTTCTTTTTGACTAGGAAGTCTTGTTTTTAGCATAATGTCCTTAAGACTGAAGGCTTTCCAGATTCAGTACATCATTCTGTAGCTCCCTGGATAGTGCTTTGAGTGTTGACCTCCCAAAAGCTGAAGGGATAGTAACTAGGAAACAAAAGGTCGGAGCTAGAAATCATCTTCCTGTATACTAAATCCAATTGGATTCATTATAGGAAAATGATCACTTCATATAGTTGCATTTTTTATTAACATTCCAAAAACTCAATCCTGCCAGCGAGTCAGAAGCTAATGTCAGATCAATAGTAGATTCTGTTCCAGTCGCTGATATTTAATGTTGTTCCTCCTTCATTCTTAATGCACACTAGCTTTTTAGATTCCATTAATTCCTCAATAATCAGCCCATTTTCATCAGTCTTATAATCTCATATTTGACTATGGGTATTGGAATCTCCACACCATATTACTTTTCCATCTAAATGCTTTATTATTTCCTCGAATAAGTTTGAAGAAAGTTTGTCAGCTCTGCGCTGTCAAAACACAAAAAAATGTCTTACTACAAGAATGCGAAACCCACTCCTATGTAATTATAAATATTTATTTCTAAGGCAAGGCAAACATAAATATTGAGACTTTCAGTTCATAGGTGATAATGAATAACATCCATCCATTTTCCATCACGTTTTATCCCAGCTGGGGTTGCGAGGGCTGCTGGTGCCTATCGCCAGCTGTCTATGGGGTACACCGTGGAAAGGTCACCAGTCCATCGCAGGGCAATAAATAACATACATATAGATGACATATTACATTTATAACAGTTAAATTTCTGTAATTATTACACTTTACCTGTAAGGAGTAACTGGTAGATTATTAGCATGATTAATGGCTTGAATGAAGCTTTTTTATAGTTAACATCTATTTTGTGTTCAAATATAAAAAAAATTGGTGATGGACTTTTAAAAATGGCTTAAATGCCTATAAAAATGTATTTTGCCCCAAATGACATTATGTAAGGACTGTCATGTACAGAATGGCTAACACACCACAAGAGAGAGGAAACTGAGCATCTCATATTATGATCATGCTACGGATATATTGTGTTAGCTTAAAACTCTTATTTCGGCTGCTTGTTTCTCTCTGCCCAGGGCTTGGTGCTTTGTTGGGTGCCATCTCCCTCCAGGCAGCTGTTGGGCCAAGCCTGGGCTCCTTGGCCTTGTGGAGTCATTGTTTGGGAATTGTCCTCCCCTGCGCCTTGCGTTTCTGGGCTCACAAATTGGTCTGCTTTAGGTTTGATCGTCTGCTGCCAAAGCTCAAGGGCTCATCATGGCAGCTCCTTGGGGCTTCAGCACTATAACCTCTGGGGTCTTGCCCCAGGGCTCTTGTCTGTCCATCTCTTGAGAGTGCCGGTGTCCCTGTGTAGGCCCTCCCTCTGTCCCTTTACTCTGGGTTACTTTTGAGTATCTGGGGTCTCCTCTGTATCAGCCCTGGGCTCTTTTGGGGTGGGTCTGAGGCCCCTCACACCTGCTATTGAGCATATCTTCCTGTTGAATAAGCTTTATACACCTTCTACACACAAGAAATCTCATGGATATACACCAGATGCGTTTGGATCCAGGTGCTAACAGATTAACAGCTATGCTTAATTCTAAGCTGCAGCTGCAAATACATATAGCTTTGAATAACATAGTTTTATCTTCATAGGTTTTGATGTTTGTACACATTACTGTGTATTCAAAGGACACTCCGTCTTTTGTCTTGGTTGGTGTTGTTTTTTCTTCTTCATCCTTCTTGCTTTTTGAAGCTGTGAAAACAGGAGTTATTCTGTATATTTTCTCTTTTATCCCTCTCTCCCCTTAATTATTACCTGCTCTCCCTTCTAGCCTCCTTTGTGGCTCTGTGTGCATTGCTTACTTCTTTCCAAATATAAAAAACAATCCACTGGACTTTCCAAATAAACTTCGAATAAAGCTTAAAAAGGACACAGATAACACAAAGACAAGCAAGTAAAATTATTTCAAAATTATTATCTTATTATTTCTACATAAGAGTAAAGATTTTATTATTTACTATGTGACGAGCCTGGTGTGGCAACTAAAAGCCAAGTATACAGTAAACAGTAGATATTTTCACTAGAGTTGCTTTATCCTGTTTTAATAAACCAATTGTGTTATTGTTTTTTATGTTTCTTCTGCTTTTAATTTGCTGTTTGACTGTGAGATATATATATTTTTTATTATAATTTTGCATTTAATATACTAGAGTTGGCACTGCACTTTATATTTTGGTCTTTCTGATGACACTTTTTAAATATCAAATAACATGTTATCTTTGGTAACTCGCCAAGCCTACTGAATAATGTTTTTTTTTTTTTCTCCATAGGCTATAGTTTGGTTTGTGAATATGGTTCTTTGAGGATGCAGAATAAGAGGTCCACCCTATAGGCGTAACTTTCTGAAGGACTGGTGTGGACATGTCCCCACCAATAATTTCAATACATAGACTTTGGCAATATGTGGGACAAATGTCTAAATTAGATTTTTCTGCTTTTGAAGGAGGCTAATCACTAATGTAGCTGAAAGGAAAAATATCCATCAATCCATTAACATTTTTCTGGATGGATGAATGAAACTGAAATTGTGTACATAGTAGTGAGGCATGATATTTTACTGTTGGCATCGGAATTGGCTGTTATTTATCCTTTTTCTAATATACATTAATGTCTATCTATACATATAAATATCAGTGTATTTTGATTATTTTGTGATCTCAACAATAGGAAAGCATTCAATAAATATATGTTTGAGCTAATTTTTGGAAAATAGAAACCCTATTGAAAGTGTGTAGAATAACATTAGGTCCATCAGCCACCACCCTAAGAGTGTCCCCACCAACTTTCACCGCAAAGTTACAGCCTTGGTCCATCCAGATAGTAATTCACACTAGAGCCACCCCTGCCTCTAAATATAAACCCCATTGCTTTGAGAGAAGGTTGCCTTGAAGCTGCAGCAAAAAAGCAATGAAGAGTAAAAATGAAAGTTTCGGTGACTCAGAGATGCGGGGTGCAACCGAAGGTGGGCGCTGTTCTGCGCGGCTCAAACCCGCAGCAGGCCCCTGTCCCGTCCTATCCGCGTGTCCTCTCCTGTCTGTCGAAATAAATCACTTTTTATTTTTTTATATATCCAGCCCAACCCCTGCTGTTCACAACGAGGCGGAAAATCAAAGCACGCATCAAATCTCCTCTATGATTTTAAGCGCCTCTGGGTGCATAAATCATTGAATATATACGCAACGTTTTTCTTTTGTTTTCACCAATGACCCCATCTAGCTTTGCGGAGCATTCAGCACACCCCCTATATATAAATCCACCAAGTGTTTCCAGGAAAAGGTGAAGACTCTGCGGGCAGTTTGCAGTTTCCCCTCCTCGCCAACCGAGGAATAAACGCACGCGCGTCTCTGTGCGGGCATATTTCACACTCATTTTCAACACTGCAGTGTCACACTGATATGAACATTTTTAAAGGTATGAGTTTTGATGTGGCTGAAAAGCGAACACCAGGGAAGAAGGAAGCCCACACGCAGCCCAGCTCCGGTCTCACCGGCCGGGAGGCTGCTGCTGTCTGATCGCCTCCAATATGCACCAAAAAACTGGAAGTAAAGCAGCTGAGGCGACGCTTTAAGTCACAATATATGATGTGCGTTTTAAAAAGCACACATCCAATCTCTCTCTCGCACACACATATATATATGAGGGGGATATAACTGTGCCTCAGTCCTCCTCAGTCGTGCAATAACGCTTATAAGACATAAGGAGAAAGAAAATGTCCCTGTCGTGGGAATGCTTCCAGAAAGCGCTCCAAAGCTTTGCAGGGGTGCGCTTTTAGGCTCACTTTTTCCCGTGCCAGGGTGAACTTTATATCGAACATACATTAACACTTTGTGGCCTGCTTCTCTTCTTTTTTTTTTTTCTTTCTTTTTTTTCTCCACCTCTCTCGCCTTTTGAGGGACTCCATTTTGAAGAGAGTGGGTGTGCAGACATGGAGCCTACCCAGCTACTCGTCTAATGAAAGGGAACCATCATGTGTTGTGTTTTTTTCCGCGTAGACTGCTGAAGCTTTTCTCCTTGAGGAAGGTAGTGGGAGACATATTTGAACTGTTCAATTGATGCATTTTGTCGTTTTCTCTCTTCAAGGTGCTGCAGAAGCCAGTTGTTGGTACAGGTTGGGCGTTTGGACACCTCCCTGGTAACGTATCAAGGGCCAATAGTGCTATAATCCAATAACAAATTATTTGTTAAATATCTATTATGTATTAGTTTTATAAAGTTATTCAAATACATTATGTCTAAATATATATTGTATAATATTTAATAGTATGGTCAAACATTAAATACACAAAAATGTCTAAAACAAAACATAAATACATTTTAGGTTTACTTAATTTCACGAATTAATGTATGGATTTAATGAAAAAATTAGTTTTAGTTAAAATGTCTTTTTGGGCTGCTCAGTGGTGCATTGGCACTACCACTGCTGCCTTGCAGCAAGAAGGTTCTGGGCTCGATTCCCTGCATGGAGTTTGCATGTTCTCCCTGAGCATGCGTGGGTTCTCTCCGGGTACTCCGGCTTTCTCCAACAGTCAAAAAGGACACTGTTAGGTTAATTGGCTTCTCTGAATTCTCCTTAGGTGTGAGTGTGTGCGTGAATGGTTGTTTGTCTCTGTGTTGCCCTGCGATGGACTGGCGACCTGTCCAGGGTGCACCCCGCTTCTCACCTGTAGACAGCTGGAGAATTGCACCAGCACCCCTTGTGACCCCAGCTGGGATTAAGCGTGTCAGAAAATGGATGGATGGATGGAAAATGCCTTCTTCCTACTAGAGTACAGGACCTGTGTAGCATAAATATCATCATGCATGTCGACTAGGATATACTAGAGCTGTGTGGAGGCAAGGGATTTTAGGTTTTTATGCCTGCAGTTATACTCCCCTTCAACTGGTGGCACCAAACACACTGCAATTTACATGAAGATTGAGTGCTGTTTGCTTCTACGCCTTAGACATTATATGCTAACTCTTCTTGCAGTATATGTGAGTTCACAACAACCCAAAAAGGGTTAGCAATTACATTGCAATATTAGGGTTTAATGCGGGGCATAAAATGCGATGAAATCAAGAGCTGCGAGCTCAAAGCAGGATATTTGTCAGAATCCAAAATTTTATCTTTGAAAGAACGAAGAGCAAGTTGTTGTGATTTCAGATAGCATCTGCTGCTATTTCATCTGCAACCAGAATTTGCTAAAACCTAACTAGGGTAGGCGGGCACGAGGTGGGGCTTCAACCAATCAGCTCAAAAGGTTCTATTGAATATCCCTCCTTCCACCAACCACATTCTTTTTTTTTATTATTCAATTTTATTGCTCTTACATTGGAGAAATTTACCTCTGCATTGATGGGGAGCAGTGGGCTGCCATTGTGTGGCACCCAGAGAGTAGTGTGGGGTTAAGGGTCTTGCTCAAAGACACAGAGTGTCAGTCGGTGAGAGTTGGGCTCAAACTAACGCTCTATGCTCAACCACTAGGCCGCCACTCCCAAACCTTTAAAGGGAGTGGTATCAGATTATTTACATGTGGAACTAAACCTGAGTGCTACACGTTATTTATCTGTCTTTTGCAGGTGAATATTATCATTTTGCAGGTTTGATTAATGTGCACTTGACCTATTTTTGGAAATAATGTTACCATGGGTCAGGTGATGTTTCATTTTGACCAACCTTCACCCAAAAAAAGAGACCTTTCCTACCTCTTTTGACAAACAAAAAGATAATTTTCCTTTAATCAAAGGAAATTAGTGAATTTCAAATTAAATAAATAATATTTTTCAGCAACTAGTTGCACATATTTACTGGATTTCAATGAGGTATTTATGGAAGGCAATTGGTCAGTATAGCGAACAAAACAAAAATTAATTGGAAGAGATCTAACTGGTTAACATGCAAAAAACATCTCTTTAGTCACCTTTATTAAGGGGGATGACAAACTATTCAAACAAATAACTACATAAGAAATGTATTAGAAAATGGTTTCAACATGTCATTATGCACTCATTAAATAAATATTCCTGTAAGCTTTGAAGATATAATGCAAGGATTTACAAGAAACTTAGATATTTATGGCTATAATGATTCATATATTTCATTATTTTTACAATAACATTATAAAATGAATAAGTATTTTGTATTGAATTTTGACACTTTTGGCTCTTGATCGGAGATGGAGTTTGGTATGAATGCTTTAAAATAAGAAAAGGGGCGGGGCTTTCTGTATCCGTGTGTTTTTGGGTGGCTGTCATCTTATTTTATTGTTTTACTGTAAATTATAAAAGATTGTGGTCCCCTCTGTTCTCCATGCTATGGACTGGCTGAGAGGGGAGACAGTGGTGACGCCTGGCAGTGCTCACACAACAGAAACTGACTTTGAAGGGGCAAGGCTGTGTCTTTTGGCAGGAAATAGGCAGCAGAGCATGCATCCATCCCTGGACGGGGGATTAGAAAGTTATTACTTTGCAAAAATAGGGAGTTTCGCTGAAAGGACCACAACCAACTTAATCTGTGGAAATTATTCCGGGGGCCGCTGGAGCAGACCGCATGTAAAGGGAGGAGAAGAGTGTTTGTGGTGGTGGGGGGGAATGGGTGAGTGAGAGAGGGAGAGAGAGCAAAGGATCCAGGCCTAGTGAGTGCTGCCGCTGTTACTTCACTGATCCGCTCTCACAAATCTGGAAATGGGCCCATTTAAACGCCAAAATGAGCCGGCTGGGGGTCATTTTAGCGCTGGGCCACACCGGAATGGTAAGATTCTGGCGTGGGATCCCACGTCATGTGGCATTTTGTGCGTGATTTCTGCTGTTTGTGATGCACGCATCTATCCGTGGAGAAAGCGTGCGTGTGTGTGCGCGCGTGTTTGCGTTCGCTCGTGAACTTGCGTCTCGTCGCGCTTTCCACCCCTTCATGTTAGGCTTTTTTTATTCCCCCCCCCCCAACCATCAAACCTCCGCATGCATACACACACAATCACACACACACACTCATGTCGTCGCACACCTACACACATGCACACGCGCTCTTCCTGCCACCGTGGTTTGACAAAAACACGCACGCGCCGGTTGGTGTTAATCCTCATTTTTAATGGTTGATCCTGACGCAGCGGTGTGGCGTTACCGGCCTCATAACTGGACGCCAGTCCTGCTTTCATGTGAGACTTTTACAGCCTGACCTTATCGTGTCTGATGTCATTTCCAACATATCGCGATAGCAGCTCAGAGAAGATTTGCAGCTCTTTTTTTATTATTCGGATTGAATGAGACGTTAGGACGCTGTTTGCAGGGATTTTGTGTTTTTATTTTGGGCATCATGTTGAGAGATTTAATGTCTAATGTGCATCACCTGCTGCCATAACTGGAGATTAAAACGCAGCACAGTCATCGTGATTGCTTTATAGATTACAGCTATATGCTACTATGAGATTATTTTTCATTGTTTGGCATATGAATATGATATTACACATTACATTTAAAATCCTTAATCCTTTGAAAATGAAAACTAATTCTCTGTGATTCTTGAGATCGGGGACAGAATTGGTTATTTTTTCCCCCAAATATAATATGATTATTTCTAAAGCTTATATTTTTGAATATAGAAAATGATGTTTTGTAAATGTAAAACAAGGTTAAGCTATAGGCTCTTGGTTGTAGTGCTTATTGGTAAAATTACATTTGTATTGGACCTGAACTAGAGAAATTTGTCAGCAGTTTTGTGGACAAATGCTTCTGAAGAAACAAAACAAATGCTATTTAAAACAAAAAAACAAAAACAGTTGTTGACATAGTGCGACAAGGTGACAGAAATGACTATGATGATAACATTGGCAGTTTAAGAATATTACAATCTAGATGAAGACAATACACAAAATTTCCTTTATTGCATAGTTATTTCATCCTGTTTCCATGGAATGACATAAATTCTTATTATCCATCAATCCATCCATTTTCTGACAAGCTTAATCACAAGTGGGGTCACGAGGGGTGCTGGTGCCTATCTCCAGCTGTCTACGGGTGAGAGGCAGGGTACACCCTGGACAGGTCGCCAATCCATTGCAGGGTAACACAGAGACAAGCAGGACAAACAACCATTCAGGCACACCTAAGGAGAATTTAGAGAAGCCAGTTAACCTAACAGTCATGTTTTTGGACTGTGGGAGGAAGCCGGAGTACCTGGAGAGAACCCACACATGCTCAGGGAGAACAAGCAAACTCCATGCAGAAAGACTCTAGGCCGGGAATAAAACCGGAACCTTCTAGCTGCAAGGCAGCAGTGCTACCCACTGTGCCAATGAGCAGCCTAAATTCTTATTATTGAAGGACAAAACAAATCATATTCAAATTCAACTTTAAAGCTTTAGAAGAAGTTGCTAAAAATAACCAACAAAAAGATATTTGAGGCATGTCAAGTAAGGGCATTTATGTAAAATACAATAAAATGAGGTAATTGCACACTTTAGTAGAATTTATCAACACTGTCACTGACAACACCGTCAGTTATGGAGTTGACAGGTTATAATAGCTACATTTACATGATGTTATTCTGAAGGAGGCCATTTTGAAAATATAATATAAGGTCCTCAGGGGTTTTTAATGCCCCCAATAATGCCTGATTTTCTTATATTGTTGTTGAGAAAAACTCAGCACACAATTTCAATTGAGAAATTGTAAAAATGTTTATTTTTATGTTTTGCTTTAATTACTATTTATAACATTATTTGAATTCTTATATCTACATTGCATTGTAATTTATTGTATTCAAGACATGGGCTTTTACACACACCGTTCACACACTGTATAATTTAAAGTCAAAAATGTTCATCAAACACCATAAAGTCATGCTCACATATTGTCTTAAATTTTCGGTTATTTGAAGAAATTATATTTTGTGTATATCATATTCATATTCTAAACTTTATGAAGCAGGTGTTCTATCCCTTATTTCAATAATCACTGTGAAAGGAACATAATTAATTGTAAATTTTGTTTTTTGTTGTTGTTTTTTGTTGCCTTTTTGGAAATAATTAATCAGCTTTATTTGGTAACTCTTACTCGTAAGCTCTGTGGTTTAAAACATATCTTAGCTAGCTTGGCGTATTTCTGACCCAGCTACTGACATTTTTTAATTTCCCTTCGTTTCAGAGGGAGTACAGTGCTTTGCTTCTCTTGGGGTTTAATCATTTTTACATCAGGAGAATATTTTTCCCATGCTACTTCCATTGAATGTTATTGTGATCCTTTTCTAAAACAGTTAAAGTACTGGAAGAATTAGAGATTAGGAACCATGATCAAACCCAGATAATCTATGGATAGTATTTATCTAGTCACCTTTCTATATTGGATTATAAAGTATTGACTTAACTGCCAATAGTCCTTATTGTGATTGTGAGTAACTTTGGGAGATGGTCCAATTTGGTACCTAAAAAGGCTTTTAAACTGAAAAGTATGAAATCACTCATTTTGTTGAAATGAAAGGACATTGCAACAGATGTTGGTGAGACCTGTTGCAAAAGCAGCAACAGCTTTTATTGTATTTTATTTGTATTTATCTATAATAGAATAACAGTTGAATTGAAATCTCCATTTGGTTTCCCTGTTCAAGTTATTGTTAGTATTTTAGCACAACTAGCAGCAACAGGAGGATAGCAAAGCGAGGTGTTTCACACCATATATGTTTCCAAATGAGTTTTTTGCTTTCAGGATGTAGGTTAAATGGTGTTTCCTTGAGTTTATTAAAAGTAGAACAGGGGGTCGTACTTAAGATAACATCCCTCTATTTTGCTGCTAGAAGTTTGCTGGAAAGTTCACAGAGGGATGATGCCTCGTTGAAACTTTCATATGTGAGCTGAGGGGTAGTTCACAGACAGAGGGCAAACTTAAAGCTTGTATATGACAAGGAACTGATAAGATGTACATTTAGTTGTTTTCTATCTTTTATCAGTGATCTGCAGCAGTTTGTAAGTACTCCTAAGGAACATGAATACACTAATAATGATAATAATAATGCACCTTTAAAGACACCCAAGGCTGCTGTAGAGTAAAAGCCCACATATAATAAAATCAAATGTTTACTATAGTACAAAATTTACAATACATGACGATTGCCTCCTCGGCAATCGTCATGTATTTCCAGACCAGTTTGGAAAAGTGAGAGATAATTGATTTTTGTTGCATTAGGTGATTCATTTTTAAGTTAAAGAGCAAAGCAACTGAAGACCCCACACCCCTAAAACAGGTTGTTTTGAGCTTCGTAATATATTTTCTTACATTCTATCCTTGAGGAAAATGGAAAATGCTCAGCTTTTCATCACATCAGTTGTGTCCCATCATTCATCTTCTATGGCTTATAAATTAGGGACACAGGATGTAGGTGCCGAGGACAAATCACATAACTATCCATGAAACTAATTAAACAAACCCCAATTTGCAATATTTTTTCAAAGCAACAGCAGAAAAGTGTGCTTCGAGATTTTCAGATACAAAGTATTTTCGAATATAGCATAAAAACAATTTGTACTCAGGTCTTTATGCCACTAATGTTTTAAGATCTGCAGTTGGCCATCAGGTGGGAGTAAATGCTGAATATAGCAGCGTATGTTAAGGTACTTTGTGTGGAAGCAGTAGCTCAGTATACATGGGCATCAGTAATAGTAATAAACAGCTGATTGGGCTAAAATGTGTTATGTAAATATAATAGTCGGGATATATTTGAGATTCAGCATGATTGGAATGAAAATATAATGTGATTTAACATGGTGATTTATGCAGGTTGACAATATGGTCATCGCGCATTTAAATGCTTGTCATGATCAAATTAGTTTAGATGAGCCAAACGGACCCGATCGCTCATGTGAACCCCTCATGAATGGGGCGTACGTCAGCCTTTAGTGGTTAAACGCTAGGTAGCAATATTGCAAATAGCATGTTTAGTATTGTTTAGTATTTATGCCCAGAATCTCATCTTTTTTTTCTCAATCCAAACATGATTCAGTTTGGCCGTGTTTTTGTAAACATAGTTAGTGACATATATGGACAACATGGGCATTTTGCCCTGGGCCGCATTGGTGGAGGGCGGGCGATGAAGCATCAGATAAAAAGAAAAAAAATTACAAAACTTTTGGAGGTGGTGAATCGACACTGGACACGTATAAATAACACCTTCACAGAAACCAAAAACAGCTTTTCAGTTAGTTTTAGACCATTATATTGTGTTATTTTATTCAGTATATTCTGTGTCATATTTCTTTTTACATGTTGATTTTTATGGTTTCTATTTTATGTTTATATTTTTTTGTATGTTTTTATTATTGATGTTGCCAAACATGTTTCTTAAACTTTTGCATTGATAGCTGCCGATGTATTTTTGGCCTCTTTTTAAAATCTCATCAGCTCTAAAATAAGCAAAAATAAGCAAAAATATCTTAACACTGCTATTAACATGTATATATGTTTTTATGTTTTCTTTGTTTGTAGAACAGTGTCTGAATTTACTCATGGCCTTCCTGGAATAGTTGAAGTGTATAGCAGGAAGCTAGTGCCAATCTTAAAACTTTATTTTCATGTTGGTAAATATAATTGAATCACTAGTTTTATCAGGTTATTTTAGTGTCTTATGTTTAATTTAATGCATTGAGTGAACTGATTGCTGTTTTTTATTGCACACATATTTGTTCTTGAGTTATAAATATGTCTCTAAATTAAATAACTTGAATTTTATGAGAAGTTTATTATCTCCTCCTCTGTTTTTTAGGGGGGGATCATGCAGGTATGAGTGGACCTTACAAAGGTCCTGAAAGGAAGAGCCATCAGTCTAGCTGCCCTCTGACCCCAGCCGGCGACCCATCCGGCCTCTCCAGACCGAGCAACCACATGTCTGCCACCACCTCCTCTCTCAAACATACTTCTCTCTACAGTTACATCCAAACGGACCACTCGTCATCCACCTCCTCTTCCTACAGTCCCCTCAGGAGGCTGCAGCACCTCACCAAGATGGTGAGCCAGCCTGATCTCGTCCTACCGACGAGGGAACCTGAGAGGGGCTGGGAGTGGGGGGCGAATACGAAGGATAAGGGGGGAAAGGAGAGGGACTCCTGGGGTGAATACCGAGATTTTTCTACTTCCGGGATTACAAGAAAAGAAGAATACACCAATGGCTCTTTTTCAAGGCAGAACCAAATGGACGTCCAAAATGAAAATAAAGACTTGCATCCTGTTACTTCTAACGAATCTGCTGTTTCTGAGAAAAATGAAGAAAATTCTCTATCAGGCCCACCTAGCCCTGCCTTTTCTCTCGACAGCAACAGTCCCTTCGCCAACGGCTTACTCCATTTTGAATCCACATTGTTCGAGGCCGACAACAATAATGAAGAGCAAGAAGCAGCAACACCCATTGGAGGTTTGCTGGATAAACATGACAAAGCAGAGACTGCTCCGCAGCCCTTTCCTAGAAATGTACATTTGGACTCAAAGGACACGGACCTGCCAACACCTAAGGTGGTCACTCGCTCCCAGTCCTCGGGTCAGCGTAGGAGATACTGGGATGGCTCAGAAGACGAGTGGGACAGCGACTCAGAACTGTTCCTCTTTGAGGACAGTCCTGCATGGCACATAGTGGTAGGTTTATTTCTATTTATCCTTTACAGCAACAAATATTTGTGATACACTTATAGGAAGCCGTCTAATAAGCTTCAATGTTCAGCACACCAAAAGAAGCATAGTGCTTTATTTTGATGGATCCTGATACTTGACAGAGAACTCCTCATACTCATACAGAGTTGTAACCCTTTTAGCATCAGCCATCGTTATAAATCACCAACAATCAATTGCTGATCTTTATGTATTTACTGGATTTTTATTTGGTAGACAGACAAAAATAGTGCAAAATGGTTAAACTGACAGTAAAATGATAAAACTATTAAATGCATTTGTATTTAGACCCCTTTAATGTAATATTTCTTAATAAAATTCAGTGGAACCAGTTGTCACATAAGAAGTAAATAGGATTCAGCTGAGTTTTATTTAACTTCAGTGTTAATGCAGCGTTGTATGGAGGCCTCAAATGTTTGTTTAGATTTAGACTTAGACAGACTCATGCAAATTTTATTGTCCTTTTGTATACAGAGAGTGTATAGAAACCAAAATTTCTATGTATACAGCTTACAACAGTGAAATGAACATTACCTTTTATGAAGTTCAGCATTGAACAAGAACCTAAACAGTGTAGGGTGCAGTGCAGTGCAGTGTAAGTGCAGTGCAGTGTAAAATAGATAAATATGGTGCAAACTGCAATAGAACATTGAGTTGTGTTCTATTTAAAGTGATTATTTTAAAAAATCAGACATTTTGGTAGTGCAAATATGTTGCAAATGTGATGCAGAGTCTAGATTAGAGTTTCAACGGTTCAGCAGTCTGAAGGCAGTGGGGAAAAAGCTGTTGCAGAACCTGCTGGTTCCTGCAGTGGATGCTGCGAAGACTCTTCCCAAAGGGCAGCATGGAGAACAAGGAGGAACGTTAGTGAACAAGATTGCAAAGGCCAACAAACACAGCAGGTCAGGGAGTAAATTGTGAGGAAGTTTAAAACAGAATTAGGTGATAAGACAATATTGGAAGCTTGCAACTTCTCAGCTTGCTCTGATTAATTTAACATTTCTATATAGAAAGAAGATTGGGTGTCCAGCGATTCCATGAGGCTGACAAGGAGAGCATTAGTTAGAGCATTAGCCAAAAGTTTAGTGGTAACTACTAATTAAATAAATTTCTGTGTACTTGTCTTAAATATGTGGCTATTTTATATTATTTTAAATTACCCATATTTATTGTTCACATAACTTTATGTATAATAATCACGTTTCTACATAAGTACTGTCTAAGGTTACATATCCAGACATTTTAAAGCTACACATGCCAGACAGATAACAAAGGTAATTTTACATTAGTATACTGCACAGTGCTCACTACTGTGACTTCAAAAATAATTGTAGTTTAATCCACATAACAAATACAAACATCCCAAAGGGGAAAACGCTGCATCCCTGTCACACACCAAAATAAATTACATATGACCAACCCCCATTTAATAACTGAAACACATAAAAAAGACAAGATGGAAATTAACATGGATCGACTCATCTGTTAATGTTAATATACCGTGCATACCTCCTTGTGTGTTTTTGCTTCACCATGCCATTTTATGTAAAACAACAACAAAAAAGACAAATTAGTCTTTGAAATAACAAGTTTAGAGAGGCTTTTTAAGACAACTCAGACCAAATCTAGCAATTTGTCCTCTCAAAAAACGAAAAGGCAGATATTTTTAATTGTACTAGTATAAAATACACATTTTTTTCTGCTCTTGCTTTTGTGGCCTGACTGTATTTTATTTGATGACAAACAAAACAATAATAGAGAGGTCAAAAGCAATAAACCAAAGCCTTTACCCATTCATTTGAAAATCAGCCCATCACTCCTTTACTGTGTCAGTGCCTTTGGAAATCATTTTACTTAAAAATTAGTGAACAATTTAGGTTTGTGGGTATAATTTTTACAGCTCATTTTGCTTATGAGGATTCTTTGTTGCCCCGCAGCAGCAGAATAACCAAAAGAAAAAGCCTCTGCCCCCAGTGAGGTTTGTTGAGGGCGAAATTGTTTGGGCAAAGTTTAACCGAAGACCATGGTGGCCCTGTGAAGTAGTGATGGACCCCTCACTCGGGGTCTACCACAGAATGAAAGGTAAGTGTGTAAACAGTGTTTGCTAGCTGTGACAATAAACACTGGACAACACTTTGCAACTTTATACAGCAGGTTTGAAAGAAAGCTTGAACTACAGGGATAAAACCTTTTATTTCGTCTTAGGAGATAATTTTATACTGCTAATAAGAAAACAAATAGATGGAGTTTGCTTTAAAATGCAACTGTACACCGGGTATTCCAGCATATAAGTATTTTCTTATATAAATTCTATGATCCCACTTAATTAGATGAAACTGGCATAAGCTACATTTTAGCCAGATAACTGATCAAGGAAGATGTTTGTGTCATTTAATGGTGGGTGCTCAGCAGCTACGCAGGAAAGCTTGATGCAAAATCACTTTTAGAAGATGAATTTATAGACAAGATCTGGTCTTTAAATTAGAGCTGAAACAATTAATTGCATTAATTATGATTAATCAATTATTGAAACTAATTTAGTAATTGATTAACTGGATTATAGACACTCCAAAATTCACCTTTAGCCAAAGTAGCAACCCATCTTGAGCATAAATTTCAACAAATTTATTTACAAAAAATATGTGTAAAGATTTTGCAATTAAGATTAAAATCTTTTTTGCCTGTCATATGCTCTATCCAGAACTGCTCCAGTGGAAAAGCTTTATATTCACTTGGTTTAATTTCGAAAAAAATCTTTTGTGCTCCTTTTGAAGGAACCTTTTACTATCCGACTGTTAATTAGAAAAATAATCGTAAAATGAATAGATTTGCAAAAAAATCGTTAGTTGCCGGCCTACTTTAAATACAGTTTAAAATAAATTGCCTGGTAATCAGACATTTTTTCCAGCTTTCAACATTGAAGCAGTTTTCCAAAGTTTGCCATATTTTGATTTTAAAAAAGCCAATCTTTTGGCTTTACTCAGCTTAATTCTCACTTACTAGTATATAAAAAAGTTAATCTAGTGTCACAGAAAATGCATTCAATCAACGTTAATACACTCACACAAATCATACAAATGTACTCTACTTTAAACAGAGAAAATTACTTTTTGTTTTTTGCAGATCATAAGACATGATTTGAAATTGTAACCACTTTTCAGAAATAGGTCTTTATACATGTCTAGCTATAGAAGCTAGAAATGTCTGGGATTTATTCTGTTCTTTAGTTAAAAATGTATTCTTTGACATTGGAAATGACATTGGTGGATTGTTTCATCCATATTTCAGTGGCTCAGTTGATCTTCAGGTCTACTTTATTGTGATTGTGTTTGGAATTTCTGCTTCATGATATAACACCTAATTATTTCTTCCCTTTTAAGAGCCCAGTGACAGGCCTTGTCGGCTTTACCATGTCCGGACCTTTGGGGAGCCAAAGGAGCTTGTATGGGTGGAGGAAAAATCAACTCACACTTTCCATGGTGGCTTTGAATTTGACCAACTACTCCTTTTGCATCGGAGGAACAAGCAAAGAGAGAAGAGCAGAAAAAACACTGTAAGTGTTCAATTGCAATGTATTTCAAAAGGCTTGCATGGTTTGATTAATTATTGGTGTTTCTTTGTTTACTATGGGCTAAATATCTGTCGTCTAAAGGCTACCAGAGACTCAAGTGTACTGTGCACAAACTGTAAGCCTCATGGACTGCTTGAGATTATAATGCCAAATGTCTACATTTACTTTTTCCTTGGTGTCATCAGAACATATAGAAAAGCTAATTTGAAAAAAATTGAATTTTTGGAAAAAATGACAGAAGGCCTTTCTGCTGAATAGTTTTTGTGTAACACAGGGTACGTGGTAGTACATATTGAGGTTTGCACGGTGTATTAGATCTGCATTGAGAAAGCACAGATGTTGATAGAGTGAAGTATGTCTGACTATTTAGCACCCTTGAGACATCAAAATAAATATATGATACAGAAAGACAGACGGAAGCATGTTTTTTTGTGTGTAAATAAATCTGTAAAAATATGTAATTTTTTTTTTATACCTTGCAGATTCCTAAACGCCTTCAGCTTTCTTGGAAATCCAGTGTGGTAGAGGCTGAATCTGCTCTGCCTGGACGACCCAAGATGACTTCCTCCTTGACTTCGTTTCTAGACCAAGCCCTATCCCATAGTTCCCCAACAGAAAAAGAGAAAAAGCCCCATTCACCTGTTTCTTTACCGGTTTCCAGCGTTTCTGAACCATCGCACTTAACAAATGGATCCACTACATCTGCAGTTACAACTCAGTCCAAACCAAGCACTTTAAAGAAAGCCTCTAGCAAGAAGAAGCAAAGCAAATCTGTAAAGGACATTGGAAGTAAAAACTCTAAAAAGACATTGCATTGTAGTCTTGACGAATCTCACAAGGATAGCAGAGAGTGCCCATACTCTGATCTTGACTCAGTCCCTAAGATTCTGTGTCCTAAAGCACTTGAACGTCAGCCAAAGCTGCTTCCATCTCAACCATCTGTGGCAGTAGTCAAAGAGCTAAAGAAGCAGCCTGAGATCCAGACAGGTCTTTGGTTTAGTAAATCAGGAAAAGATAGGAGACCTAAAACTACCAGTCCAGTACCAGACCGCTCCCTCTTTATAAAGGGCCCCTCTAAGAAAAAGCACTTATCCACTATTACTAAGAAGGCACAAGTTCCTTCTGCCCCGTTGAACAGTGCGGTTTCCAAAGACCAGGGTGTTTTGATAGACAAAAACAAGTCAGATAACTGTCCAGAACTTGAACAGTCCATACCTGAGAAATGTAGAACCAATAAGGCCAACCATGTTGATAAAAGTGGTAGTTCTGTTGAACTGTCGTCAACTATGGACAATCAAAAGACACAGCTGTCAGTCGACAATACTTGCTCCAAAAATAAGCAGCCACCTGAGACCATTACAAACCCTTCAAGCAGTTCAACAGATAGTTCTGATATTAAAAGAGACTCATATCCCTCAAAGACAGTCAGTTTAAATGTCCACTCAGTATCTTTAAAGGCTGTAAAATGTGTAAGTCAAACTGAACTTTCGGTGATAATAGCTACTGAACAGCTTGATATAACTGAAAAACTGTCTGATCAGGAGAAAGAAGGCAAGAAGACTTTGATGTCCTGTTTAGCAATTGAAAAAAATGATGCAACACTAGAAAAACAAACAGAGCTGGTCTCTAAATGCAGACTCCCCTTTGTGAAACTGATACGAAAGGAGATAGAAGATAAGAATTATCTTAACCCTAATTTGATCATTTCACCCACTGACAAAAGTGAATGCACAAAGAAAGAGAAAGCTAATGTTGATAAGATATCGCTTGATAAATCAGACCCTGTAGTCAGCAAACTAAGTTCCACCACAGATCAAAGTGTACCTTTAAGACCCATCAAGGTCTCGGTCAAGAAGTTAAAAGCTAAAAGTGAGTCGGGGTTACTTCGTCTGTCTTCTGAATCACCACCTGGAAATAATGCTCTAGCTTCGGTTGACTCTTCTGACAAGTTGAGTAGTCCAGAAGTGGAACAGATACCAGTGCCAAAGGTTTGCCTAAAAAGCTTGGCTACCTTATCAACCAATGAATCAGACGGTTTGGAATCTAAAATTACTTCTGTCTGCAATGAAACAAAGGTATCCTCTAACCAGTCGGACAGTAAAGATGAAAGCATTTCATCTGTTAAAGATACAGCTTCTCCAACTAGAACCTCTCAAGTGCTTGAAGATATTTCTCCTCCAAAATCCAAAACAGCTGTTCACAAACTAAAGCGAGCTAAAGAAGTTAAGAAAGTCTTAAAAGACCAGCCAGCCCATCTACCGGCCAGCAATCGGCTAATGAATAGAGCACTTAAGGCCTTGCAGGAGATAGACCAAAATAAGCGCAAAAAAGCCCAGCAAGATCCTGAACGAAGTAAACTGGTGAAGAATCTTGAAAAAGTTGAGGATCTTGCATGGAATCCTGATCCCAAAATTGTTAAATGCACTGATAAAAAACATATAAAATCTAATCACATTGACAATGGTGAGTATGATCAAAGCACCTTTTCTAGATGTAGCTCCCCTTCTTTGTCCGATTCAGATGATTTTGAAAGTGATGTTAAAAGTGAAGATGAAGACATGTCAGTTTCTTCAACTCCCCCAATGGACTTTATACCCCTTACTTCAAAAGTAAAGGCAAAACATGAGAATAAGTCCCCTAAAACACAATCTTCATCTCCTCCCTCACCATTTTCCTTCATGAAAGCCTTTAAGGGTGTTAAGGAGGTTTCCTTTCAATCCTTAACAAATGGTAGTGATGCGAAACCTGTTTCTTTCAAGTCAGACTCAAAATACCAGTTTAGCACTTTTCTTATGATGTTGAAGGACTTGCATGACACTAGAGAGCGAGAAGGTGCGCCCCTGGAGTTAGAGATTGGGCCACCTGGTGCACATGTGAAGGAGGAGCCCTTGGTTATGCCAGACAAGGCTCCATCAAAAGGACACGGGCAAAAACTTGAATGTAGTCTTAGCAATTCTGACTCAATCCTTGACAAAAATGTGGTTGTACAAAACGGATGTGGTACAGTTGAGAAACCCAAGAGGCCATATACCAAAAGGGGCAGCACCCATTGGCTGAAGAAGAAAACAAATCGGAGAGTGCCTTTTCATTCTTTCAAGTCTGGACCTGGTTATCCAGGACTTGAATCAGCAGCATTGACTTCCTGCCCAAAAGCAAGCCTCTCGTCGATAACCCCGGATGCACAAAGCAGCAGCAGCCAGGAGACCCAGGTTGGTTGTAACGAAGGCCTGGGTGGAAAAGAAGAGGATGAGAAGAGGTGGAAAAGCTTAAAGGACAGTCAACAGATTACTCTACCTTTGGAAATGAGGGAGAGTCCCACAATCACCCTGGAACAGTCAACCAGCCTTCTTGGAGATGGCATGGGAAATAAAAAAGGCTTGATTGATGAAGCTGGGGAACAGGACAAGGCATCAGCAGGTAATGAGAGTCTCATATACAGCCCTTACGATAGTAATGATGAAAGGTTATTTTCTATAGCACGATTTAGTTTGTGCTTTATGATTAAACAGATACAACCGAGGCCTCCTGTCATTGAAGCTAAGGCAGTGTCAAACACTACCACCATCTTAACTATTGTTAAGATTGTGATGCTGACAGAATCAGGTTTTAACACTTAAAACAGTCCCAGACATCTCTATAATGCTTTAGTTACCCTTGACTATGTGCATTTATTGTTTATCTTAAATTAAAGACAAGGGTTCATGCTAACGCATTATAGCCATTATATTGTGACCTGTCAAAATTATGTTAAAATAAGGCCGTGGTCTACCACCCTTTGTAGATATGCGAGAGAGACCTGCCTACCTATTCAAATGTGCCATTTTGATAGTTACAGGCATGTTAAGGTGTGCATATCTAGTAGGGCTGGGTATTTTTGCCAAATTCCTGAATCGTTTCGATTTTGATTAATAAAGTTCTAAATCGATTTATTCCGATTCGATCTGTTTTTACAATAATGAAAATGGTTCAACTGTGTTTTAAAATACTCATGTATTTTATTTTTTCCTGTCATGTTAAACACAAAGTGCAAACTTGTAAATCAGATAGTTTAAACTTGAGATGTGAACAAAACTGTCTCATAAGTGCAAACTTGTTTGTGAAAAGTGAAAAAGTGAAGCCTCACTCAGACACACATGCATGAGCTGCATTATCTTCAGTACACAAACTATATTTGCAGCGTTGTCTGTAACAACTACAGGGTGTTTGCTGGTCAGTCCCCATTTGTTAATGCCTTCAGTCAACATATTGGCTATATTTGCAGCTGTATGGCTTGAAGTAATCTTGAGTGCATCTTTCCTGCTCATTTGAATGTGAACGTCAAGTACTAATCAATCTCATTCCCTAGACATCGATTTAGGAATCGATTCAAAATCGATTCCTAAATCGATTAAATAGATTTTTTTACCTAGTCCTAATATATAAAGGTTAAGCCGTTCAGCTTCCATTGTTCAAAGGGTGGTACAACATTTGAAGGCAGTGGTCGGGAGGTATGGCTGCCTCCCCCTATAGCTGCAAGTGGCTCAGTACAACATCTGATATTTTGCTTATTAATGGGGAAAAGAGATGGGCAGAGCAGATGAAAAGGAAAATTAAACAGTTGTCTTCATGTCTAAAAGCCTAAATGCACCACATTGGTGGGGAATGCATGTTTCTCCATAAACGATTTTCTTCTCCTTGTGGTTTTCAGAACATAAACGAATACGGAAACCCAGTAAGAGGCTGCTTGAATGGAATGAGGATTACAACCAGATTTTCTCCTCAAGGAAGAAACCTAAAAGGCCTCTCCAGTTGGTTGAAAAGGTAAAATTATACAAAGTGAACTCTGTTCTATTTTTGCAATCATTACATTTTTAAGCCTCTGTTATAGTTTGCCTCCAATCCAGTTTGGGTTTCTGAAATTTAACATCTTATGCATAATATGTTTTTGTTTAGGCCAACGAATCTGTCGTTTTTGTGCCTGAGCTTTCGAATTTGGATAAGAACATACCCGACAACTCATCCTCCTCCTTGCTTCCCGAAATACTTACACCACCTCCTGAAGAATTCATTCCAACTGAGCCTTCAGAACTTCAGATTCAGAAAGCAGAACACCCACCGATCCAGGAGATCCCAGTCCTTTCAATAGACTCCTTGACTCCTCCTCCTGAAGTTGAACCCTTGCAGTCAGAGGGCATCGTTAAAAACAGTAAGGCAGCCATAAAGTTTATTCTTCGTAGTAACTTTGCACTATATGCAGCACATCTTCAGTTCATTTACGGTAGGTGTAAAATCATCTATTCAAGATCTCCTAAGGTCCAGAATTTGAACTAAGAGGATTTTTTTCTTAAACTTTTTTTCTCAGAACTCATGATGTTGATTTTCTAGTGTTTATTTAATTTGTAAAAAATAGATTTGATTTGAAAGGGTCTCTAGGCTCAACTCAGGGCTTCCAAAACAAGCCCAAATCATCAGTTAAACCAACATTCATTTTGTTTACTAAGATAGAGGGGGAGGAACAATGGGTTGCCACTGTTATTTTTACTTTAGCCTCATGTGGCATCAGCCTGCCATGTGCCTTTTGGTCAGACGGTGTCAGAAGGTCTTTAGGGTTTCCAACAGTTTTTCTTTAATCCTCAATTCACAGGAGTTGCTCCTGTGCTTGAAAAGAAGCGCAAGAGGAAGCCCACGCAGAAGATTCTGGAATACTGTCTGGAGGCCGAGGCATCTACAGTCCCAAAGAAGAAGGTAGAGCAACATATATCTGCTACATGTCGTTAGAAATAGCAGTGTTCATTGGGTCCGGGGTGGGGAGGGCATGTTTCCATTCATTGGAGCAAATTGAAGATGTTAAGCTTTGCTGTAGTAAACAGAAAGTAGAGTATCAGTGATGTTCGTGCCATCTGGCGACATCGAGAGAGATTAGTTTGATTCTAATGCTGCAGGACGCAGGCAGCGACGGAAACAGCTGATCAGCCATATGAGATTTTTTTTTACATCAGAAGTTATTTTTTTTAAATGTATTTCTTTCTCCTCTTTAGCACATTTACGTCAAAAAAAATATCTCAAGTGAGTGTCAAAACCTTTTTGGGGGAAACTTGGGAAGTTTATCTGTATGAACAAACTCAGCTAATGCCATTCTTCAAAGTGCTCAGAAATAAGGTTGATGGAAACACATCTAATGTGTTAAGATTTTTTATTATTGTTGCATCCCTCAAATCTATAATAATGTAAGCAGAGGCCCTGATTCTTTGCTGTCTTGGATAATTGTCATCTTAACTTCCCGCATGTTGTCAGTGATGCCTGTGCATATTCTCAGCGGTCATCTGGGTCATGGCCAACACAAAACAGGCTTAAATCGGAGGCAGCCGGACTTCAAAGGTCCAGCTGCCTCCGATTTAAGCCTGTTCTGTGGTTATCAGATTTATTGCCTCGGTAAAGTCTTTAGTTTCCAGTTTCCAACACCAGTAGCATGACTTTCTGAGATCCCTGTGTAATTCCACACCTCAGATTAGAAACAAAAGCATCCTATGGGGTTCCAGTGACATGGGTCAGTCAGATACAACAGATGGATCATCTTCCAGCACACTGCAAAAACAATCCAGAAATAAGTAAAAATGTCTTAGATTAAGTGTATTTACCCTTAAAGCTACAGTGTGTAATAATTTCAGGGATATACAGTCAGAAATGTAAATTATACATAATTATGGTATTTATCATCATCTGCGAGCTCAGCCTCTTAACCTTAATATTTGCGTTGCCTTAGAATTCGTTATTTATAATTACATAGGAGCGGGTCTCGCAGCCATGGAGGCAGACATCTTTGCGCTACGGCAGCGCAGAGCCAACAAACTAGCGATTGCGAGATCGCCCATTATGCTCGAAAGTAACTACGACAAGTTGAGAGAGATGAACTGAGACGGTACTGAAATCTATACCCTACACAGACTAATGAAATACTATCTGTAAAATTATCTATGTAAACAAACCTCATCCCTTGAGAAGGTAGGTGATGCGGACGTCGTGGAAGACATTTTGTCCCGTAACGCTCGCCGTACTGTTGGGGGGGAGAAGCGGTGGGGGGGAGATGTTCATGTTGATGCGGTCTGCAGTCTGGACTTTAGATGTTGCTGAAAATTACACACTGTAGCTTTAATTTCAGTAGGTAAGTAAGAGGATTTTCCAATGGAATGAGCATGTTTACTACTAAAATAAGAAAATTAAATAAAATGTGCTTGGAATAAGACAATGCAATTGTTTTTTTCTTATTTCAAATGTAAATCTTCTTATTCCATTGGTAAAGGGTCTCACTTACCTCCTCAATTCCCTTATAGTAGGAAAAAATTACTTATTTAGATTTACATTTGTTTTTAGATATAAACTCAGGCCTCATAGTGAAGAGATTTTTAGATTACGGTGGCAGAGGAAAATCCCAGGAGATAAAACTGAAAGGGTGACTTTAGGTTTCTTCTTACTTGGTCAAATGTGAAACCAATTAATAGAATGGAGGAAGTGTCTCCGGTGTAGGAAAACGCATGTATAGTGTGTAAGATCATTTTGCCGGAGGCATGGCTAAAGCAGGAAACATCTGTTGGTTATAATTCAATCATATTGATAAGCTGTGTAAGATTGGTGAATTGTTTGTCATTGAAGTCTAGAATAAACAATGTTATCCACTGTAGGACATTATAATGTAAAGATCATCTAGTTGGAATGGCTCATAAACTCAAATATCTCGTAATTTTTATCATTTGAACTCGATGCTTTATGTAGATTAATTTTTTTTTTTTAACTATGGAATGTATGTACAATATATTCAATTAGAAAAATATTCATATGATGTACACAAAAACATTTTAGGCACTGAATATAAGAACAGTGTTTGCTATTTACGCCTAGCGTGGAATAACAAAAGCAGCATCCTCTGCATGGCCAGTAGGATTATTGGCAGTGAGCAAAGATGCTTGCAGAAAATGCAAACGAAACAAAAGACCTAACAAATAACAGGTGACCTATGACCCCAACTACTCAGGGAAACTGTTAGGCTTTCCATGCAAGGCCTTATACAGCAGAATATTTATAAGATATCCCAATATTTCAAGTACAATAATGTTGCTCAACTGTTGATCCTAATGAACTTGAAGTTGTGCCAAACATTTGTTAGTGACTTTGTTTTCCTTTTGGTTTTTTGTTCTAGTTTTCAAAGTCGTTTTAACCAAAGTTTTAAATATTTGTGGACAATAATTATTTCTAGTAATGAATCCAGCTGGTACTGGGAATATAACTGAGTACACAAGGAAAAGGAAAGTGGACCTTTTCCTGGCACACAAATCAAAGTTTATCTAATATCTTCTTGTTACTATTGATTTTTTTTTTTACTGGTCTTTTAGTTTCCTGCTGAAGTTCATGAAGTGAATTCAGACTAATCTATTAAAAAATATATTAACTTGAATGTGTTTTAATGTGTTTTGAATTTTCCTCACACATGGCACCAGGAGAATCAGACCAAAGAAATCACTGCTGGTGATTTCTTTGGTCCAAATATAGCTTGTTCACTTTTTTATCAAAATAAAAACCAGAGAAGGAAAACAAAAACAGAAGAAAGCATCAAATTATTTTTTTTTCTTTTATTGAGATTGTACATTTCATTTGCACAGTTCTAAAATGTCTATAAAAATACATATGTTTTTATTATTATTTAACCTTCTCATAACTTTATATGCATTAACATTTAATATCTATACACTGTCAATGTGTGAAAGTTATCCTTCTGGTTTGTGCACTAACTCGGACAATAAAGCTGATTCTGTTTCTCATGTTTTTTTTTTTTCTTTCAGATTAAAGCTCTGAAGACAAATTCAAATGCTGCCCCTCGAACAGGTGAAGGATATCCTATATTCTTTCCTAATAATATGCATTTAAAAGTATGTCAGAAGAAAAAAAATAAATTATCCTGTTTTTGTTGTTAAATCATACAGTGAAAAATGTAAAACAATCCAACCTTCAATTTAAGTTCATTTATTCAGTGTTATAAATAGGGCCATAGTGATGAATAATTATAGATTTTTTATAACATTTCTTATCAAATAAATGGAACCACAGCAATTTTTCAATTTTTATTTTACTTCTTAAACAGGGTCAGAGTATACTTGCACAACATAATTGGTAATCCATGTAAAACTATGATGTAGCAAATATCTCTGATACAATCTTTAAAATGGGAAAGCTAAAGAACAAACCATTGAAGAAACACAAATGTGTCAGGATATGGCAGTAAGAGTACAGCTGCAGTCAGAACATTAAAAAATAAAGTTAAAAACAGCTGGATGTTTGACCAACAAGTCGTGACAAAGTCCTGAGTTTATCTTCCCTCCAGCTGCATGATAACAGAGGCAACCCCCCCCCCAAGAAAAAAAAAATGTTGGGATTATTTATGCTTTCCCCCCCAAAAAAAAAAAAAAAAACTGAATGGAAATGTAAACTTGTTCAAATGTTTCAATAGAAAGTTATTTTGAAACATTTTAACCACAATTTTTAAATACAAATGTATTTGAATATGCATTTACCACACATACCAATAACCTAATGTACCTAATGTAAAATCTAAATGTAATTAACTGTGGCTTCTACCAAAATAGTGAAATTTTAGGGAGAAAGGTGAAATTTTTTCATTGCAGTTTCCACAATAAATCTGTCAAATTAAAAAGAGGAGACCCATAAATCCCTTATATTAAGGGACAGGAATTAACACAGTTTCTGCTTTAGATAGCTGTCACTTTTTAGTCACCTTGTGTTGTTTAGTGTCAATAATTGACTTCCTTGTGAACAGATTCTTCTCCACCATCTTCCAAAACCAAGACCAAATCTCCACCAGCCTCCACACCAGTCTCTGAGGTCACCACCTGCCCACCGGTACCCTCCCTTCAGCCCCAAGCGCCTCCTGTACCCCCTGATCCGGGGTCCGACCTGCCTGAGCCTGAACAGGTAGAGACGGCTCCAGTGGATGTTTCTCACTCTGATAACAGCATCCAGGAAGACACAAAGGACTCAGTGGAGTCAGAGGTGAGCTGATGTTCACCCCATAACTCCTCCTCTGTTTAAATCTGATAAACAAAAGATTACAAAAGAAACATGCTGTTTTGATAGGAAGACAAGTTTGGACAGGAGCAAAGGTTCTCCGTGAAGGACGACCTGTTGCTGTGTGACGACTCAGTTTTACCTGTAAGGAAGATCATAGGTGACCGAGGAGGGCCCGCCTCCATGAAGGAGAATGTGTGTCAGGTAGGAATCTTCAAAATGATATATAGACTTTGTAGAGCTGTGTAAGGATGGTTTGGAGGATACAGAGGGAAGACTAAAGTACTTAGAGCACATTTAAACTGAATGCTGAGCCCACTTAGATATGATGGTCATCTCAGGGTCTTTTAATGTGTTTAAAGAATAATTTAAACTTTGTTTTACACATTAGTATCTGCATAGGTTCTTAGATTCTGTACAAAAATGTACAAAAGTAAAAGCATCATCACTATTTATTTTAGATTAAAGGCCTCATTCTTAGAGATTAACGCTGATCCCCGATCATTCATGAGATTACTGTCTTAGAAACTGGGCTTCATGAAGAAGTTACACCCCTCTTTGAATTCAGGGACTGGTGAAGAAGTATCAGGTATAAACGTAGTCAGAACAGTCACTCTAAATTCCTATACATTTCTAGCTCGAACAGGGATTTAGTTTTTTGATCGTTGGCCGTTTTTCAATTCACCACACAAGTATGGACCCGTGTTCTCACCAAGTACGGTCCCGACAAGAACGCACGAAGTATGGACTTAGTGAAAAACGGAAGCACGCAGAACAAATCAGTGTCAATCGGAACAGAATCGTACTCAGGACACCACCACACGCTCTGCTTTTGTGTTTTACCCGTTTCACCTCCTGTTATTGATAGTCTATAGATAATAATACAGCTCTACTTTTTTCATTTAGTGAGATAATAATGATTAATACAGACAGATAAACACAAATCAAATTAACATTTTGCCTAATAAAACAAAAACTTGCCATGAGAGCCAGCAGTACTTCACACACAGCTGTTGAGAGAGAGGGCTGCTGCAGACGGGCTGCAGTTAGCCTCGGAGGTCCCCTGGTTTCCACTGTCCTCTCAGCATCAGAACTTTTTTTTTTATTAATCACTAAATCAGTTAACGGGCCATTCATTGAAGCTTAAAAACACAATTTTCTCAACTAAAAATAATCTTTAAGCTTACTTTTGTAGAAGAACAGCAACAGAAAAAAATAACTTTTAAATCAAAACTCTGAGCTCTGTGAGCACTCCCTTGGAAGTTGCTGTGCTACCGCGTTGCATGCTGGGACATTTGTGTGTCTGGAGAACAGACAAGTCTGCTCTGATGCATGCTTGGTAAAGAGGGAGGACCAAAAACAACATCCAGAGACTATTTCTGTTCTCAGTCTTGTGTTCAGTGTGTGTCAATTGGAGCAGTTTAAGGGTTTGAGATGTTTTACAAGCACATGAGAACGCACAAGTACTAATGGCTATTACGGAGATTTGGGGCCCACAAGATGGCACACTTTTCTGCACTTCTCCAACATTGAGCTTTTAAGGATTTTATTCCCACACTATCTGACTCACTGTTCCCAATAGAAAAAAAAGATAACACTAGCTTCCCATCCAGGCATTCCTGTGTAGCAGTTCCAGTTATTTTAAACTTTTCCATTGCTGTTGTGACCACAGAGATTAGCTCCTTCACATATTTGACTATTTTCTTTTCTCTAATTCCCACCTTTTAAGGATTGACATGTTCTCGTCTCTTTCCCATTTTGAAGAGTGACACCCTAAACGACTTGAAATAGCTTTAAAGGGCCTCTTTTAGATTAATTTAACGGGACTCATTATGGGTGCCAATGAGACGATGTAATTCAACCACACAAACACATTTTTACTGTAATTTCTGTGATTGTAGTTTGTATTCGTTTTTGTCAGGTATGTGAGAAGACAGGGGAGCTGCTGCTCTGTGAGGGTCAGTGCTGTGGAGCTTTTCACCTGCCATGCATCTCTCTAGCTGAGGCACCCAAAGGGAAGTTTGTCTGTCCAGAGTGCAAATCAGGTACGTCTGTGTTTCACTTCTGCCATACTGATTGATGCTAAATCCTGTTAATTGACTTATTTGATCTCACAGTGGACAGATGTACTCGTTACAACAAATGAAAGGTTTTACACCTTAACATGGGGATTTGGAACAGGCATTGAGTGCTAAACATGGATATCTGGCATGATGGAGAGCTTCACTTCATTGTCTCATAGCAATACAAACTGAATCTATTCTTCACACGGCAAAATGCATAGTTTATAAAGCAAAGGTAAGCCAGATGGGGTGTCAGACATGGTAAGAGTGAAGCATGTGGATGGATCCTGCTCACATTGACCTCAGCAAGACTCCCTGCAGCAGGCTGAATATCTCACTAGCTTGAAAATTGTCCATGGATGACATTTAGAAATAGTAATAGAAAAATATAAACAGAGGAATAATGGCAGTTGGCTTCAAAATAAAACCCTGTTTTTAAAACATCAAAGCATTCCACTTGGATTTGCTTGTAGAATGAACCCATTGCACATTTTAATTCACAAATATTAAATGAAATGTTTTTGTAATTTGTAGTAAACAGGTTGTAAATGTGTTTTTGTTACACCTGTTGGATTTCTGATTTTCTGTTAAGCTGCCAAGGTCAGTCAGTTTTATTTACAGTGTTGGGATATGGTTTCATTTTATAATAATATCATGTCTTTTTAAGTTTATGTATGTTTTTTTCTTAGTTTTTATTTTGTTCGTACATCTGTAAAATCCTATTGTTTTTTTTGTTGTTTTGTTGAATCCAACAGGTCTTTCTTGAGAATAAGAACTTGGATCTCAGTGAGATCCAAGCCTCTATAAATAAAGGTTATTCTATTCAGAAACACTTTTTGTTATATTGAGTGAAATGGTCCCTCCATCCTGAGGGTGGTCAGTACGTGACGTATTCAGAAAAAGGAATGTAACAAATCAGACTTCTGTGGGAGCTGCAAGCCTCTAAAAACTATGACCAATCTCTGCCATTTGGTTGGAATGGAAAAAAACAATCATCTGCATTCATCTCTGTCCCTCCACAACCGCGTGAATTCTCATGGTTCAGCCGTTGCCAGAATTATTAACAACATGCCTTCCCAAAACTCGTGATGTTAGTATTCCTTAAAACAACATGCTAAAACTTGTATGGTTATTATTGCTAAACCTAGCATGATACCTTGAAGGCCACAATAATAATATACACTCATCGGCCACTTTATTAGGTACCCCATGCTAGTAACGGGTTGGACCCCCTTTTGCCTTCAGAACTGCCTCAATTTTT
>NW_015151227.1:339937-354701 GCF_000732505.1 Cyprinodon variegatus | reverse complement strand
GTTATTCTATTCAGAAACACTTTTTGTTATATTGAGTGAAATGGTCCCTCCATCCTGAGGGTGGTCAGTACGTGACGTATTCAGAAAAAGGAATGTAACAAATCAGACTTCTGTGGGAGCTGAAAGCCTCTAAAAACTATGACCAATCTCTGCCATTTGGTTGGAATGGAAAAAAACAATCATATGCATTCATCTCTGTCCCTCCACAACCGCGTGAATTCTCATGGTTCAGCCGTTGCCAGAATTATTAACAACATGCCTTCCCAAAACTCGTGATGTTAGTATTCCTAAAAGTAACATGCTAAAACTTGTATGGTTATTATTGCTAATCCTAGCATGATACCCTGAAGGCCACAATAATAATATATTTTTTATAGCCAAATCAGACATAAGGTAATTAGGCTGAAGTCCAAAATATATTGAAAGAAATCGCTGAGTCGATTTTGCTTTGCCAAGTTCTGCTGTGAGATGCGTGTTTCCACTGCTCTGAACTTCCACATCAATACGTTTTACACCATATTTTTCTCCTGTTTACATTTGATCTCTACTGCACTTTATGAAATAGAAATGTTCATTTCACTGCTAAGCTGCTCCTCATTTACTGTGTGAAAGCTGTGTATACAAAGCTCTGTGTTTACAAGTTGACAGTAAAAGTCGTCTAAGTTTGAGTTTGCAGGGGAGGCGTAGCCTTGACCAGAGGGTGGAAGGGGAGTGCCGCTTTCCAATCTTGCTTGTTCTCCAACAACACCAACCATAGTTTTAAAGTCGTAGGGAAGTCATATTTAAATTCTTATGCAGGCGAGTTAGTTATACGTCAGGTTGTACACCTAAATTTGTCCAATCATATATCAACGGTCATCTGCCAATCAAATTTTTTCGGTCATAGTATCTTGATTCATATGTCGCAGCTAATATACGCAACGGTTGAAATAAGAATCATTCACTTTACCATTGAGTTCCGTCCCAGTGTTCACGGGGATGAAAGCTGAGTCTTCGGCAGGTGTAGAGCTAACAGAACTGGCAGCGTTGCGAGGCAAGGGCTCAAACATGTACGGCTGTAAGCCTTCTACACCAAACCAAGCTTCTGCCGCCCTGGTGTCCTCTTCCAAAACAACTTCGTCCCCGCTTTCCTCCTCTAAATAAAAAAATCATGAAAGAGGAGACTGATCCACGGCCCCCGACACAAAACTCTCCTCCTCTTGCATGTTTCTGCTGTCCATAGTGTTCCTTGACAGTGTCGTTTCTAAGTCACCAGTTTAGTGCTACTTGGTCCCAATGTAATTTCCCATTGGGAACCTACTAGCACTAAGTTGCTAACTGGTTAGCAAGATGCTTCCGACAAACCGGCCACAACTAAACACATCCCTTGCTTGCAAATCTTCTGCCACAACAATCCTGCCCTCTTGATAAACAACCAATCACATTCACTTTATTCCCTCATGTAAAGTCGTGCACCACTGGGGAGAATTCCGAAATGCAAAAGTTGGAACAGCCGTTTCCCTACGACTTTAAGGTGGTAAGAAAGTCAAACATCACCTTTCGGTTAGCCAAACTACAAGTGCAGGAGATGTCAAGTCACTTGTTGCCATGGTGAGTTCTGGCTTTTTTGAGCAACAGGGCACCGGACACAGCATTGAGAGTAACTTAGGCTTAAAAATGGTCAATGTGTGAAAACTGTATGTCAGCTCAGAAATGTTCTTGAATCTGACCCTCTGGGGGTCACAGACTCCAATTTGATCCACGGTGCTTTATGAGATGAATGTTGCAGCTTAAATAGACATGATGGTGGGTATTCACACTCCCCTCTGGGCTTATTTTACAGAAACTACAGTCTCCCATTAAACTGCTAGATAAGTAAAACTATACAAAACTGAAGCTGCTTTAGACATTTCAGTGACGATTATTAGGGATGAAAGTAGATTCAATCAACAGTTTTTTTAAATATTTTACAGGCACAGGGTGAAAATCTAGTGTGACATTACGATAAAGGAAAATAATAATTAGCTGAATAGATGAACAGGGGTTTTATAAAAAAAAAAAAAAAAAAAAAAACATTTAAAGGCATAAAAAAAATTTGCTTAAAGAATATCAGGATTGTCGTAGTCTTTGTGATCAGTTTTCCTGAGCTGATGGGTTGGCCTGTAATCCCATTGGAATTTGATGTTAAAAGAAAAAAAGAAAAACTTTATCCATTCTGCTCAGGGATCCACACCTGCTTTGTGTGTAAGAAGCGCAGCGAAGATGTGCGTCGCTGCATGATTCCTGTGTGTGGGAAGTTTTACCACGGAGAGTGTATTGCAAACTACGCCCCGACCGCGCCAGTGAACCGAAGTTTCCGCTGCTCCATCCACGTCTGCCTCACCTGCTTCATCACCAGCCCCAACAGCTCGTCCATCTCCAAAGGTAAGCAAAGAATGAGGCGTGGCTGACATGCAGGCCGCGGCCCCGCGCTGACCGCCTGTGCTCTGGTGCATCTCTGCAGGTCGCCTGGTGCGATGTGTTCGCTGCCCAGTGGCCTATCACGCCACAGATCTGTGCATGGCGGCGGGAAGCGTTGTGCTTTCCAATAACAGCATCATCTGCCCCAACCATTTCACCCCCCGCCGAGGCGTCAAGAACCACGAACATGTCAATGTCAGCTGGTGCTTTGTGTGCACTGAAGGTACAATCTCTTTACATTGTTTCATTCTTCTTACATTTATTTTTTCATATATTATCTCATAACTATTTATTTAAATTGAAATAGAATCTTATTTTACTTTATTAATTTTCAAAAACTCCATGCCACTCTATCAATGAATGAGTAAAGTTTAGTGAACTGTTCTGTCATAAGATGTTTATCATTCTTTATTTAGTTTTTTGCATTTAATTTTTTTGGTCACTCATATATTCCATTATTTTATTATTATAAACTTTTTGGTTTTTGGCTTAGTTTGTGGTAATTTCATAAAAAGCTTTTTTCTTCTCTTTTTACATCTTTTTAATTTGTTTTGTCCCGTTGTTCTGTAATGACAAATTTTCTGTAATGACATTCTATTTTTACTTTTTGGTCAAAACTTAAGGTTAAGGTAGAGTTGAAACATGAATGATATGGATAAATAGCTGTAAGGCCCCTTTTTTTCCCGATTCAGGAAGTGGAACAATGTTACAACAATGTAATTAGCACTGTGATAAGTTCATTTCAATTATTTAACCAGAAACACTTTAACACGTAAAATAAATGTATGCAATTAATTGTATCTTCATATATACATACTGAAATCCCAAGTAGGAACCTTAATCTGACACACGTAGAATCACAGGGGTTGCTCCACTTATACAAGTGGTATACAAGTTTGAAACCATGCCTCGATATAGTGTTCAAACTTGCACCCCTTCGCTTCAAACTTGTCGACCAGGCGCTCAACTCACAAACTGGTGTGCTTCTTCATTTCATTGTTGCACACGCTTAGCACAATCCTTAATTCTCTGCACTCATTGTTTAACTATATGTAAATGAACCACACCAACCAGCCAATTAAAGACAGTTCTTTTTGCACTAAATGCTCAATAATGAATAGCAATTGTTAAAAAAATGCTTTATGCAGAGCTGAACTGTCATAATTCGGTCAGCATTAGAAACTTTGCTTCTTTTTACAGCAAATATTGCATGCCTTGTTGCTTTAATTATTTTACCATTTTTCATTTCATTCCATTTGTGGAACACATCATGCTACAATAATTGTTCACACTTCTATAGAGGAGTTTTTCAAAGAATATTTTATTAGAGGTTTCTAAATAAAACTAAATGACTTTTAACCAATCCGATGGTTGAATCACCTTAATGATGTCGTAAAGCGGAACAGATGGACCCAGTATTCAAGCTGAGACAGCCAGTAGGAAAGTTCAAAACGTTAGCCAGCTATCAGAGCAGATCATGACAATCTATTAAATAGTAGAAATCTTTGTGCTATTTGTCCTCATATGATTATTACATAACTGAGAAACAAAAGAGTTTTTGAATTGAAAAGTTTATTTTGTCGATTTATACGTTTTCCAATTAAACTTGTGATTAATTAATTACGGACCCTGTTATTAACTCAAAAGCACATTTTAATTACATCCCACTACCAGTAATAATAATAATAAAAAACGTTATTTTTTTTCTTCTTTTCTTTCTTCTTGGTTTAACTTGTTTTGTAGTGCGCTGCTAGAGAATGATTGGTGGTGTTTCTCTTGTTTTTTGGGGATTTTTTTTGTCCTTGTACTGATTTTAACACATTTTACCAGTTGCTTTGTTTCTAATGTACAGCGCAATAAAATGACCCAAATTATTTTATTATTCAAAATGATGCCATCTGAAGGTCTATATCATGCAAAATCAACTTTTTAAGCTTTTGTCTATGTTATAATGCTAATTCTTTATTAGACTCATGCACAAGCTGGTACTTAGATTTATTCTGCATGTCTGAGTGATCCTCATGAATTCTGCTGAATTCTGCAGCAGCCCCTCCCGTCCTGGAAAATAAGCGGCCATCGCTGTCCTAGCTCAGACATTGTTTATCCTCTGGCTCAGTAAAAAACATGCCCACTTTATCAGGTCAAGGAGCAGGGATGTGAGGCAGGGCGAGATCATTTCTGAGCAAAGTTGAGACAAACTGGCTCCCTATGACCTAATCTGCACGGTGACCGTAAAAATGTTTTAAGCTAATGTCTAAGTAATGTTGTCACATGGAAGACTTTTAAAAGTGGAACCTTTAATGTCTCTCCTCAGAAGCTATTTGTTGTTTTTTTACAGTATGTGCTGTGTGAGTTTAATATATAAACCTTATCAATCTCTAAACAGAAAGGTGTTTAAAAAGGCTGTTTTTTCTCTCCACCCATCAGGAGGAAGCCTTCTGTGCTGTGAGTCATGTCCAGCCGCATTTCACAGAGAGTGTTTGAACATTGAGATGCCCAAGGGCAGCTGGTACTGCAACGACTGTAAGGCCGGGAAAAGGCCTCGCTACAAGGACATCCTGTGGGTGAAGGTCGGCCGCTACAGGTTAGTGACAGGACTCAAAGCTTCTGAAACCTGATCATGTGGTTTTAACAGCTTTGGACCAACAATTGCTGCCTGTGGTTATATTTCTTAAAGTTTTTTTTGTTTTTTTTCAACAAAGTTATTTACTAGAACTTGTGTGGATACACCCACTTTTTTAGGTTGCTTGAATTAAACAGTAAAACAGATGCAAAATAAAAGCAGAATGAAATCAATTAATGATAAAAAAAAAAAAGATAAAAGCAGGTAGTAGAGCAAATAAAACAACTGGACCACAAACCTAAACTAATGATTTGTCAGTTGACAGTTTAAGTGAGTACTTCTAACAGGATGAAACACCAAGTTACAAAACTCAAATAACGTCAAACTGGTTTCTGGCACGTAAACAATGTTTCACGGTCGTCCAGTAGGCTCTACTTTCCCCAGATCTAACTCCAGATGAGCATCTTTGAGATATAAAGGTACAGGGGGTTCACATCATAGATCTGACAGCATGATACTATAATTTTAATATGTACTGAATATCTCATCAATAAGGACACCTTTGCAAATGGTAAATTAAGGCAGCAAAATAGTGACCCGAAAAGAGAGTTAAAACATGACTTAGACCTATGCTTTCTGGACATTTTCATTTCTTAAAATTCAGCAGTGATCAAATGTAAACAGTGTGGGCGACAAAAAAATATGTTGCAAAATAATGCATTGATATGGAAGTTCAGGGCATTAAAACTAACATGTAATTAGTTACTTCGTTGGCTTTTGAGTGTTTCTTTTATAGCAAACTTTTGCAACATTTATTTTGTTGCCGTGAAGACATAGTCAATCTATTCCAAGCATTTTATACTGCAGATGATAAAAGATCCATACTATTGGCTTACTTGAAACTGGAAATGTATTTAACTTGGCTTGATTATTCAGGCATGCAGGATGTAGTGTTCAGTCACCAGTAGATATTTAACTCTTTTACCAGTTTAGTCTAATGATTCTTACTTACTGCTCTTATAGACCTCAAACTCTAAAGTGATATTAAGCTGAGCTTGTGCTTAAAATTATTTATTTATTTTGTTTTTGGTTTAAGGTTTAGTTTACAATAGCAATATTTTCAGCTTTGTTAAATAAGGTGTTTTCTTGTATTGGCTGTAATGTATTGAATAAAATGAAGAACACAACATAAAGCAAACAAATTTCAGAGTTTTATTTAATGTTCTGCCCCTCATGTGATTTTTTCACCTTAGGTGGTGGCCTGCGGAGGTTAGCCATCCTAAAACCATCCCGGATAACATCCAGCGGATGAGGCACGATGTGGGGGAATTTCCAGTCCATTTCTTTGGCTCCAACGACTACCTGTGGACCTACCAGGCCAGGGTGTTCCCATACATGGATGTTGACGCAAACAGCAAAGAAAAGATGGGAAAGGGTGTTGATGCAACATACAAGAAAGGTGGGAATGCTTTTTGTGCAGATTCTGAAACACATGACTTATTCAGCATTTATAATTGTTGAATTTGTAACGTTGATTTTCATTTTCAGCTTTGGAGGAGGCAGCTGTGCGATTCCGTGAACTGCAGACAGAAAAGGAACTTCGGCAACTTCAAGAGGACAAGAAGAATTACAGAAAACCGCCACCTTACAAACACATTAAGGTCAGAAAAATACTTGTGTTTAAGTCTGCAGAGGACATCAACAGCACTGTTATAACAAAGTATGAGATCCAAAATGGTGTAAAAATATCAGTTTTATTGCACTGTAGTATTCAATCCCCAATATTTCTTTTATGAAATAAAATGAAAGTTATGATCGGAACAGTGCAGGATACCTTTAGCTGGCTCGTTAGTCAAACTATCTGCTCAGGTTGCCACTCTGCAGTTCGAACTTGACATGTGTCATTTTAAAACGGTTTCCTTCATAAAAGCAACTGAACTCCTTCAACTTTGACATCATCACTTTGTTTTTTTCTTTTTTGTCTTTTTTTTTTTGGTACCCAGAATATTTCCAAAATTCAAATCTGTTTTTCTTACAATTAAATGGAACTTGGAGTATCCTCCTTTCAGCCAGCTGACAGCAACAAGTGGGGGCAGGCAAGCACTGTTTAACAATGGTCCATAAAACATTTATATGTATTTTTTTTATAAAGCAACAGTACTATTTTTGCTAAAATGCATACCCCTGTTTTCATGAAAGAATATAAAAAATGATTTAAGCAGCAAACAGCTGGCTTAAAAAAATGTAACATATGGCTAATTAACTAGTAGCTAATCTGCTAAATAGATGTTTTATACATAACTTACCTATAGCCTCATTAAAACATTGAAAGTTACTCACCATTACAGCCTTTTTTATATGTTAACACTAGGCTAGAGTTGTGTTAGCGTGATAATGTATGCTATTTCTTTGTAACTATGCCAATTTTTGGCAACAATGTGTGTAATTCAATTCAAATTAGTTTCAAAAATACTTTATAATTTCCAAAAGGAAATCAAATAACTGTTAAGTAACTAATTTTGTGGTGCGCTACTTATCTTTTCGGCTTAGCCCCTTACTCTTTTTTTATACCGGTTCTTTGCTACCTCTTTTTCTTTTAGCATGCTAATCGAATGTTAACGTGAGGCTAAGTGCTTCTGCTGTGCTACTAATTATCTTACATGTGCTATGCTACCATATGCTATTTTATTTCTACTGTTTTTGTATGCTAACTTTTACCAATACTTTTTTTTTTTTTGCATGCCAAGTCATATAATGTATAAAATCTAATTGCAGTAGATATAAAACAAATATATACTTAAATGAATCTTATGCTGTTTTTGCATGCAAATGTTAATGCTGTTAATCTTTAGGGATGCTAAGGCTAAACTAGTGAATGCAACTGATCTGTTATTACTTATTTTGTGGATTAGGCAAATATGTAATAGTAAATAAATGAAACACTGTTGTCTTTATCTTGGCAAATTTACCTAAAATAACAATCCAGATAATGAATGTTATGTAAAGAATCTAAAGACAGAAGGTCTTTCCTTTTTGATCTACTGAATTCAGGTATTTGAACAATAGCATTAGAGAACCACGGGTAATTGATCATGAGCATGTTAGCAAAGAAAAGATCACTAACTAGATAAGTGTCTTAAGAGCTTTTGTGACTAACATTAGACATCTGACTTGTGAAGGTGAATCGTCCAATTGGAAAAGTTCAGATCTTAACTGCCGACCTATCAGAGATCCCACGATGCAACTGCAAGGCGACGGATGAGAGTCCGTGTGGGATGGACTCGGAGTGCATTAACCGCATGTTGCTGTACGAGTGCCATCCTCAGGTACCACACCAACATCAGACCTTTATTTTCAAAACAGTATTCCTCTTAAAATCAAAAGAATGAGTGTGACTTTGCATATAATAATACAGCCCTGATCAATGTAATTTCTGTTTTGATATTTTAAATAAAAAAAAAAAAGACTTAAAAAGATATAAAAAAGTTTAACCCAACTTTTAGGTTTGCCCAGCCGGTGAGAGGTGCCTCAATCAGGCCTTCACCAAGCGTCAGTACAGCCAGGTGGAGATCTTCAGGACGCTTTCTCGTGGTTGGGGGCTCCGCTGTGTCCACGATATTAAAAAGGTAGGTTTAGTTCATTTATTGAGGCTGTTCATGACTATTTACACCAGTTAGTTAGTAATAAATCTTGACCTCTTCTTTCTATCAGGGTCAGTTTGTGACGGAATACGTTGGGGAGGTGATTGGCGAAGAGGAGTGCAGGTCAAGGATCAGACACGCCCAGGAGAATGACATTTGTAACTTCTACATGTTAACTCTGGACAAGGTACACTTTATGACACAAATTAACACTAATACTAATGATAATGTATTGCTTACCTTCCAGGCTTAATAAACAATAAAAGAGATGATCATGAGCTTTTAGTAAGATTAATCACTTACAACAAGGAGCAAACCCTGAAATAAGTGCAGTTAAAACTGAAAAAGGTGGTGGATTTTTATAAACCAAACATTAAAGTTTAGTTTTGATGTCTATGTAGTTTACCATACGTCAAAATTTGGTTTGATCTGACAACATTACCTGGTTAACTAGCCAAAGTAAGATAGGGCTGTTCCTTATTCAGCAGGGGGATGCATGGATTTAGTCCAGGACATTGCAGTGTTACCAATGTGGCCATTGGATCATCCTCTTTAGAAACTGTATTAATTTCTGTTGATGTAAACATCACCCTCCATTGTGTTTGTGGGACTGAGGGTTTGTGCATCCATATGATCCAGAGGTTAGCCCCTGGTAGGGTTTCCCATGACAAATTGGCCTCAGAGGAGGGATCAGACTTGGAGCAATTCAAGATTTCTATCGAAATGGCCTACAAGAAGACATGGGGAACCCTGATTAGTTTGATCATGACACCTTCTTGGGAGCTCGCCTGTGAGCGCCTGCTGACTGAACTTTGGCTTCTGAGATCCAGTTCAAAGGAGTTACAGGAAACCCCTTTTTTAAAGGGCCATCAGATGCAGAGAGGTTCCATCCAAGTTAGGTGGTTTCCTTTGCTTAATTCCTAGTGACACAATCTGGCTTTAGGGAAATGGAATGGCACCTCATTGGCAGGTTAAGAGCTTAAGCTCTAGTGTAAGGTTGAATGGTTCCAGCTAAAAGTATTTGGACTCCTGGAGGGGATCCGACCCAAGTAGAGGGTGTCGGGTTCAACTACACTTTCCCAGAGGGACGATTCTGCCTATATTCTGTGCTTATTCATCGCTTCCAAAAAGTAGCTTGAAGATTATTACTGCCTCTCCCAGTGACTCACTGAGGACTCGCTGATGGACAAACTCTGTCTAAGATATAATGAATTTCAAGATACTTTTCATAAGAATCTTTTATCATGGTGTAAGAGTTACTTGAAATGGGGTTTTATATACATGGACTCATCTGTTTGCTTCCTCATGTGACATTGGTTTAGGTGATGTCAAGAGAGAAACCTTGACAGCGAGCACACACAAACACACGAAAAAATATGGATATCCTTTTGTGTTTGATGCTAACGTTTGACCAGCAGAGCGACATATTATGTAAGATAAAATTAAACCAACAAAAAACATGAATTAACTCTTTGGACCCTCAGTAAACTCTTTTTTTACTATCTCATTTCCCCCTTTCCCCATTTGTTATAAAGACGGAAGTTGATGCGACTTTCGTACTAGTCTTATCGTTCCACCCTGATGAGATTCGTTACCTCATTGCTATTCATCTTTCACATCCACTGGAAACAGAAATGTAGTGCAATCCAACAGCAAGCAGCTCAGAGTTCAGGATTTTACCATGCAATGCCCTGGTGCTCCTGGGAAATGTTGTCTTCCTTCGTGCAAAACAATATAGATGTTCTCCACTGGGGGGACCCTAAATTGACCAAAACTAAAAGTTCTGCTTTGAGAACATCAAAGTATTTTTGAATTGAAAAGCCACAATCTTTAGATGAGCCCATTCAAAAGCTGACAGAGTCACTAGATATGGACGGTGGCTGGAATAACGGATTCAAAATTCACCACATACAGAATATGACTGCAGCTATTGCATGATTGGCCACCAAAGTAACCTGACCTACATATGACCAGATGGAACCATATAATAAAGCAATAAGTGGCCAGACGGTCTCTGCTGTTGAACTAAGCCTTAGCTAATATCTCTTCAACAACTCTTACGAGTTGTTTTATTTTTCTAATGCTGGATACATTTAGACAAAGGTGAATCATTCAGGTAACCTGCTACATGATGGAACTTTACCAAGCACGTAGATGACTGTGAATGGTACATGGTCTGTTCTTAAATATCACCTATTTAGGTCAGTTTGTTTGCCAATAAAGTGCACAGATACAGACGTTTGTTTATTAGCTTCTATTTCTCTATGTTAAGCTGTATTAAACTATGGCTGTATATTAGCCTTAGATATGTTCATGCCTCCTTAAATGTTTGAGAAATAACCAGTGTTGGCCACATTACTTTGAAAAAGTAATTAGTTATAGTTACTAGTTACTTCCCCCAAAAAGTAACTGAGTTACAAACTGAGTTACTCCACAATAAAAGTAACTAGTTACAAGTAAAAGTAACTATTGCGTTACTTTTGCGCTTCTCTCCCCCGTTACCCTCACCACCCGGCCCCCACCTTGTCGCTGTGTGTTTCAAAAGCCAGCTGAATAGACAAAGACAAGAACCTGCAGAGAGTTTTGCATTTATTGCAACTCAACGTAAATGATATCAGGAAGGGCCTATAAACCCCATCAGATACGTTAGTAACGCTGTTACTTTCAACGCCGTTACTCCCATCACTGAAAATAACCAGCCCACACTATATAAGGTAATACTTGCCAGGCTGTACGCGCAGCTTCCTGATGACATGGTCTATAAATGGGTCTATATGTTGTTTGTGTTTTTTTTGAAGGAGAGCAACTCAAAAGTAAGAGTTTTTTTCTTTAGTCAAAGAACATGGAGTTTCTGAAATGGGTAAAACAAAAGATTTTCTACAGCTGCAATGTTTGTGTGCTTTAGGACCGAATAATCGATGCCGGACCAAAGGGAAACGAGGCTCGCTTCATGAACCATAGCTGCCAGCCGAACTGTGAGACACAGAAGTGGACAGTTAGCGGGGACACAAGGGTGGGACTGTTTGCTCTGGTCGACATCACTGCAGGTTCACCTCTTTATTTCACTTCTAAAATTAGTAAAATGGAAATTGAAGAATCAA
The DNA here is from genome assembly GCF_000732505.1 of Cyprinodon variegatus. Lineage (NCBI taxonomy): Eukaryota > Metazoa > Chordata > Actinopteri > Cyprinodontiformes > Cyprinodontidae > Cyprinodon > Cyprinodon variegatus. The sequence goes on along the minus strand of NW_015151227.1, from coordinate 342,957 downwards.
CATTTAAAATAAAGATGTACGGTATATTTAATGCCCTGTAGAGGTTTCAGTGTAAGTTTGACATGTTTGATTTATTTATTCTACAGGCACAGAACTCACCTTCAACTATAACCTGGAGTGCCTGGGGAATGGGAAGACTGTGTGTAAATGCGGATCCCCAAATTGTAGCGGCTTTCTGGGAGTCAGGCCAAAGGTGAGTAACCAGAGGGGAAATGTGGTAGCTTCCTATAATATGTGCAGAAATACATGTGAATCCACTATGCTCTCCACACAGAACAACCCTCCATCTGAAGACAAAGGCCGAAAGCTGAGGAGGAGAGGCTATGGCAAGAGGAAGAAGAAGGCTGTGTTGACCAAAGAGAGGGAGGATGAGTGTTTCAGCTGTGGAGACGGAGGCCAGATGGTTTCCTGCAAGAAGCCAGGATGTCCCAAAGTCTACCATGCAGACTGCTTAAACCTCACCAAGAGGCCTGCAGGTCAGTCACTTCAGGCTTCTACAAGCAAATCAGTCCCAACAACTCATACCAGTTGTTGAGCACGATGGTGGAAGAGTGGTGATAGGAGCTAGTTTTGGAAACAGCATCAAACTTACAACACAAAGGCTGAAGAAACAAGAAAATCTTTTGTACTGGTCCTGTCAAAGTCCAAACCTCTGCTTTTCTGATGCACTGTGATTGCCCCCCTTAGTAGAGCCGTGCACAACGCAACATCTTCAAACAGCAATAACATTAAACAGTATCGTATCCATTTTATCTTTCCCAAAATTCCACTATTTCCATTTTTATTTTAAGATTCAAAATGTTTCATATATATATAAAACAATCTGATTTTAGCAGAACATTACATACTTTTGCAACATATGTAAACGTATTTACTCACAATTTTATATAGAACAAAAACATTCTTTATATGGTATCCTTAAAAGTCCTGAACATAAAAGTGTCTCATAAAGAAACATAAAGGCCATAAACTAATGCTTTGCTCACATTTCCTAATAAATAGTTTTTTTTTTTACTTCTTCCAACTCTCAGAGGTATATAGAACCCAAATAAGCAAATCCTATGAGAGTTTATATTTTCTAATAAATTCCATTTTATTATCTGAATTCTGCATTTAGCAGAAAATCCTAGAGCATTGGTGTTTTTTGAAAAGTGAGAGCTTGTTTTTCTTGTCTGTTTCTAAAAGGTCGTTGGGAATGTCCCTGGCATCAGTGCGACATATGCGGGAAGGAGGCGGCGTCTTTCTGCGAGATGTGTCCCAGTTCCTACTGCTCCAAGCATCGCGAAGGGCTGCTCTTCATCTCCAAACTGGACGGGAAACTGTGCTGCAGTGAGCATGACCCCTGTGGTCCGGAGCCGCTGGAGCCGGGGGAGATCCGGGAGTATCAGCCTGAACCGGGCGCCCTCACCTTGGGGCTGGGCATGGCCGTCATTCCCTCCAATCCCGCCAACAACGCCAGCCGCCTCAGCCGGACTGACAGCACCGGTGGCAGAGACGTGAAGGAGGCCAGTGAGAGTCCGGAGGCGTTTTCTTCCTTTTCCATCCCGGTGCCCATCACCATCCCCGTCGTAGGTGCCGGCACCTCGCCGTCTAACAGCAGCTCCGACGCTCCCAGCAGCCCGCATGTGCTGGACCTCCCACACTACTCTCCCATCTCCTCCTACGAAGAGGAGAGGGACGTCCTGGAGGAAGACGAGGAGGAGCTGCTGGCAGAGGAAGAGGAGGAGGAAGATGGGCTAGTGGATGAAGGGGAACTAAGCAGGGACTCTCAGGTGGAAGATGACGAGGACGTAGGGCTGGAATACCTGGAGCTCAAAGACGAAGAGGAAGATGACGAGGACGACTGATGTGCACAGAGATATTTATATTCATGACTCCGAGTCACTACAGCACTTGAAGCTTGATGATCCATTGGATTATTTAGAGGATTTTAGGGCGAAGTAAAATCAGAAAAGTATAAATGAATTGACAACCTATAAATAATAAAGTTAAAAACAGAAACACTATATAGATTTATAGGTAAAGTATCGTATATCCATCATCCTCACAGTTATGAAGTTCTGTCCTATTGATCCCCCTCTTACCTCATTATATCACACTTGCACCTTCATACCAGAGATTTTGAAAAGATGATCTGTGAGGACTCCAGAATCTCTAAAACATCTTTAATCAAAGTGTTTTTGATCTATTTTTTATTTTTATCCAGATCACCTGCTGCTTTTTAGTCCTTGTTTAAGGATTATTTTAGGTTTCATACACGCCAGAGAGACGAGACAGTCGACCTCTTCATTTTTTAGCTTGTACAGCCTAAATTCACAGCTGCTCCCTGTTCCGAATCAAGAAGTCTCCATTAATTAACACTTGGACTGTTTGCATTCTTTTTTTGTAGAGGAAAAACTTTATCTCCTCAACATGGCTTCACATCTCTGCTGGACCAAACGTCATCGTTGTGGACTTCTTGGGAAATAACTGCTGCCAAAACCTCCAAAAAAAAGGAGATCATGTCAAGAGTTTTAAACACTGGAGTTTCTACAACCATCAAATCTCCTTTCTTTTCCACTCCGTAGCCCGTTGGTGCTTCATGACGGAGTGAGATTACACCAGATGGTCGGCTGCCAGCCAGATAGCGCTGGCTTTGTCTTGTTGGTTTAAAAATAATAATGCATCAAGTTGATATAATTCCGTTTTTAATAGGTTTATATTGTGTCAGACTGCATTTGACCATTTCATGCCAAAAGTACATAACCGAGAACTTGAATTCAATAACGTTAGTCATGAAATTTTATTTTAAATCACAAAGTATTTAACACTTGAACTTTTAAACATTTTGTTACCCGACAACCACAAACCTCTGTGTATTTTATTTGGATTTTATGTTATAAACCAACACAACAAAAGGCATATTTATGGCGGTGAAGAGCGAGAACGAATGGTTTTCAAAACGCTGTAGCTTTTGTTTGTATTTGGACAGTACTAAAAAGCATCCCCTCAGCATGATGCTGCCACCACCATATGTCACA
>NW_015151227.1:330307-339927 GCF_000732505.1 Cyprinodon variegatus | reverse complement strand
TCATGCTCTCAAACACATTTCAAATTCAGCATTTTTTTATACCAAAGGGGAAATGGATGTAGTAACTCTTAACAATCCAATTTTATTTTTTTTTAAAGATCCCTTGATATAGCTGTGGGCAGAAAGTATCAGCGTTGACTCTGGGTTGTCCATATTGATTCATTTTTTCAATAATTAATGTTCTTTAACAAACAGAAGTTATCATAGTACTATTAAATAATGCACAGGTGGTCTATACTTAGGTGACTTCTAAAAGGAACTGTTTCCGCTAGTTTTATTCAGTGCTATAAGAGTAAAACAGGACTGGATATACATAGAAAGTGCTCCTACTCTGTCGCAGAAGGTTGTAGCAGATAGCTACTCATGCTGAGCCTGCTTCTGCTGGACATTTCTTCCTGTTAAATGGGAGTTTTCCTTTCCACCGTCACTACATGCATGCTCAGTATGAAGGATGTAGTAGTACTACAAAGTAACTGTCCACAACATGCTCATCCAGGAGGTTATAAAACTGCAAGTCAGTGGCTCGAGCAATCTGCTGGGTCTCCTTAGATGGTAAACTTTTGAAAAATTTGAATAACAAAACAGCTTTTCACTGTATTGTTTGATAACTGGGGTCAATTAGAATGTATTTACTTATTACTTAACTTGAAATCTATTTGATTTAGTGGAATATAAATATATATCTATTTTAGTTGCAAAGTGCCTTGAGCTGATGTGTGAATTGGCGCTTTATAAATAAACTGAATTGAATTGAATGTACATGCTTGCAACGATTTTCAGATTTATATTTAAAAGTAAATAATCCAAAATATAAAATACATGGAAGTCTGTGGTTGAATTGTGACAAATGTTAAAAGAGCTGCAGGATTGTGAATGCTTTTACGAGGCATTGTATGTGGCTGGACTGGAAGCAGAGGTGTAGGAAATGTGTACGTGGTGCTTTGATTTTAATGCTGTTCTGTGACGCACAAATGGTGATGAGGAAGAGTCGAGGTGTCGGAGCTTCCTTCTCCTTGGTCTTGGATTTCCGCTGATGTGGAAGCTAGAAGTTGAATTAAAAGTGAGGAGTTTGAATTCACTCCTACTTGTGCTCCTGCCACCAGTTTGCTCCGTCTTCTAGCTTAATAGTGTTTGTGTATCAACTGCCAATGCCTTAGAGTGTATTTTGTCTGAGATATTTTTAAAGGAAGGTTTTGCATCTGTGAGTCACATCTCCTTAAAAAAGGCCTTTTTACTGTTGCCCAACAAGCTATGTGTCATTCCAGTGTAAATTTGACCTGTTAGAGCTCAGCAAACTGACATGTAAAAACTATCGGCTACAGAAACCTATAAAAAAGAAAGTTATTAAATGAAATTCTTTGGTCTGGGGTCTGTTTTTCTTTTTCAGATATACCCTTAAAAACCTAAAACTGTATGTTAAGGTTGCAATAACTAGAATACCAACAAATTGTATCGAAATGTATTATTCAGCAATACATCCATTAATGTTTTAAATATATATTGGATAGGAAGCTTGACACAACAGATTTACAATCTTGCTAAAATCCTTTTCAGAGTTCTACTTTTTTAGTATCGTTAGAAATCCAAACCACTAAAACCAAAACTCCATTTATTGTTCCTGTTTGCCATGCTATGAAGTAGCATTAACACTACAATATTTTGCTGCTAGCCGATTAATAAAGCAGCATAAAAAAAGAGTCATGTCACTAGAATTAGACTTAGATAGATTTATTTTGTCTTTTTTTAAACAAGTGTAAACAAAAAGAAATTTCTCTAACAGCTCTCTAGACATTTTTTTTTTAAAGTGCGGCCTTGAAAACAGTAAAAAATACATAAAATAGTAATATTCACATATGACTGTATATTTACAGTTCTAACATTTCATTTACTATCATTTATATGTTATACATATATATTTACTATTATCTATAATTCTAATTTACATTCACTATAAGTGAAACTTTCAAATGTATAAAGTAAGCATTAGCTTTATAGTGTAGGTAGAAAGTCTGGTGGGGTTATTCCCAGTATATCCAGGAATAACCCTAGAATACCTAGAATAGCGGGACAGTTAAAGCAGAAAATCAATACCAGAGTGGTCATTAACAGAGTAAAAATATTGGTTATCAGTAGTAATTCCACAATAAATAATGGATATTTTGAGACTGGCCCAAATGTATATGTTAGTACAATTCTACAGAGGTGTCAAGTAACGAACTACAAATACTTTGTTACTGTACTTAAGTACCCTTTTTGGTATCTATACTTTACTCCATTACTTATTTTTTCTTTCTAGTTTCTATTTTTATCATAATAATGGTAGAAAAAAAAAAAAAAAACAGGTGAAACTAAATATCCAATTTTTTCTGATTAATTGTGTTATTATTTTAAAACAATAGCATAACTGAGAGGCAAGAAAATTATAAAGAACATAAAAAGCTTTTCAAACGTCCTTCTGGTCATTATTTGTAAGCTAGCATTGGCCAAGGTTATATTTCTGAAATCAAATTTGTTAACATTTCCATCTCGTACATAAAAAGAAATACATATCATTAAGATTTAATTTAGGAAATCAAGACAGTAATTGTTTTGTTTTTACATATTTATTAGTATTCAAACAACAAAAACCATGTGTAAAAGCCTGGAGAGCTTCTCCACACTGTGTAATATTTCCTACGATTAATAAAATCAATAAATTTATAGCATGATTAATAGAAAACTAGAACTGTGTCTGTGGGTTGGGGGAAAAAGGTGGAGGTGAGAGTAGAGGGGTCCTGGGTGGTTACCTGGGCTTTCCAATTTTGTGGGGCCTACAGAGCTCTGCCGCCCCCTAAGTGGAGAGTAACATGAGGAAAAGAAAAAACAGAAAAGTAAATAAGTAAATACGTAAATCCTTTTTCTCAGAATTGTGACTGTAATCTCAGAATTCTGACTTTTTTTCCTCAGAAGTCTGACTGTAATCTCTGAACCGTGACCTTTTTCTCAGAATTCTTATTTTAATCTCAGAATTCTGACTTTAATCTCAGAATACTAACTTTTTCCTTAGAATTCTAACTGAATTCTGACAGCTAACAAACATGTTAGCATCAAGCCGTAGCCATGTCTGTTTTAGAGACTGACAGCTAACAAACATGTTAGCATCAAGCCGTAGCCATGTCTTTTTTAGAGACTAAATTTGCTCTCTTGTTTTAATGACCTTCTGCTCTTCCATTAATGAAACAACTCACATCTTTGTCAGTGAACCTGGGTGCTCCCACCTCTTCCTTCATGGTGCTCATCTACATTAAGATCCAAAATTCTGAGATTAAAGTTAGAATTCTGAGAAAAAAAGTCAGAATTCTGAGATTAAAGTCAGAATTCGGACTATTTTCCCATATTAAACTGAAATAATATTTAAAAATCAGTTAACTTTTTTTTTTTAGTGGCCCTAATCCTCTTCTGTACTGTTCACATCTATATACTTGTGAGAATTTTTCTGGATCAACATGGATCATGAACAAGAATTGGTCAAAGCTTACATGTAAAGGATGATGTATGTTTATTATTTTTAATTGACCTGTGCATCTCAGAGAAGCAGATTCGTTTCTCCCACTAATGGGCTCTGTTCACAGCTCCACTACTTCCTTGAACTTCAGTAGCTATTTGGTTTCCATTCTTTAATTACTGGACAGGCTGATAAAACCAGGTGTGCCTCGCTGGTTAATGAGGTTCTTTTCTTTTGACTCTCTTCTGACTTCTGCCTGTTCTCTGCTTTAGTTTTCTAAGTAGATTTTTTTCGCTCCTCTATTCAGCTGTTCTAGTCATAATCATTCCTGTTTTCCTGCACTCTCATTCAATCTTCTTACTAGGGGAGTGGTGGCCTAGTGGTTAGGGCATAGAGCTTGGAATCCTGAGGTTCTAGCCCCACTCCCACAGACCGCCACTCTGGCTCTCTGAGCAGGACCCTTAACCCCACACTGCTCCCTGGGCACCGCACAATGGCAGCCCACTGCTCCCCAAGGGGATTGGTTAAATGCAGAGGTAAATTTCTCCAATGTGAGATCAATAGTCTTCCTCTTCTTTCAATCTTACACTAAAACAGATAAATAATATAATCATAATCCCTTCTAAGAACATTAGAATGTACAACATAAAAACTTACAATTTAATAGTTAAAATATTTTTTTTGTTTTATTAGAAGTTGGTTATGCTTCTTAATTTACTTTGATAAAATGTTAGAATTATAAAAAAGAAATTAATAAATTGTTAATTTTTTTAATATTTTAAAAAAGTTTTAAAGAGAGTCATGTCTTTTGTAATTTGAAACTACCGCTCATCTTGTAGTGTGAAAAAATAGCAACACCTTAAATGAAATTATAGAGGATCTCATTTTGATTGCTGATATTACACTTGCTGATATGCAAGGTTTAGGTAATAGTATTGGAGATAGATTTTAAATTGTTTTAGACAACTCACAGAGAAAGTAACCTAGTAAATCATATTTAAGATTGGGATGATGACATTGTAGAATAAAATGGAATTTTAATACTTTAAATTATAGTGTACCAAAAATGTTTTACTATATATAAAAAAAAAAAACTTGGTCATACCACATAACCATGAACAATACATTGACCCAAATTAACACTAAAATCCCTTAATCTTAATAATTCACAAGGAATAATGGGTAAAAAAAACAGTGTTTGTGAAACTGCATTGGATGAATATTTTTTTTTTTACAATTTCAAAATAGTCTGTATAAATCCTTATACTTCCATCAACCCTATATAGGAAATTTAAATGTACATTATAAAGCCCAAGTTTTTATTATCCTTTTAATAACCAAAAAGAGCTGAAAAAACAAACAGGCAGATTTTAAAAGCAGGATAGTGTATAGATTGTTCTCATAAATATTAAAATAACAACTAAAGCTGATTTTTCTAGCATAATTGCTACAGAATAGAGAAAAGCCGGATTCAGCAATATTCAACCTAATTTGTTTTACAAAAAAATTGGACATAATTGAAACGCATCTAAACCCGAACAGCTTTTCTATTTTATTTTACCCTCGGTGAATTATTACATCACAGCTATAGGAAGTCAGCTAAACAGCATCTCAAAAAGAAACATGGACCATTGCTTTACAACCATTTCATTAATCTGTGATCCATTGGCTTTGATTTTAACAGTTAACTAATGTAGAGAGCAGTCTTTAGAAACCCTGGTCAGGTACAGTCTTTCCAGTATGTTTTATGATTTCCTTCAATTTTTTTTAGTATTTATAAAGTGGATGAGGTCAAGAAATAATAATTGAAACTATAACTCTGTCTTTTAAAACATTCACTGAAGAAGCTTTTTTTTTTTATTTGAAAGAATTTGTCTGGACAACTTTAACAGCCTTTAATAAAAATATTATGCATCAAAATTTCATGAAACACCAAAACATGAACAAACATTCAGTTTGCAGCACAACTTAAAAGGCAATAAATTAGCAAATCAAACTCAGCTCCAGGTAATAATCCCAGTACAATGAGCAAAGACAGTCTGTACATTTCATTTCCCACAGGAGGGGCTTCGTTTCTTTGTTTCCTGTTTGAGAAAATCTGTGGTATGTCAGTTCACCATAGCAAAACTTCCATAGTCTCTGTGAATTTAAATGTTTTTTTTTAAACCTGTCAGATTTCAGCCTCTACTGATTGTTTTCAAAGACGTTAAAGAAAAGTCATCTTTACTCAGGTTTAATTCAGGCAGGATAAGTCATGCAATATCATTGGTATGCAGGAATTAGCTCTCCGTCATCGGCCCCTAAAACCAGCTTATTTCTCTAACAGTGCAATAGTTAATACGTCCGATAGTTCCCCATTACATGGAGCTAAATAACTCTTTGCTGTGTCACACAATCAAAACGTGCATTAGTGTTTTTTGCTCCTGTATTGATGTAAAATAACCTTTGTAGAATTTTGTCCTCTTCTTTCGGTCTAATCACCATCTTGCTATAAAATGTTCTTCCTAACAGACAGAAGAAGCTGAAAAACGAACGTTTACTTTGCCTGAAGATGTCATTTCAACATACATCCATGGCTGTCATGTAGAAAATGTGCTAAACGTAGACAATGTGAGGCTGCTGAATGTAAACACAAAGCCTCTTCTTTTACTATGGGATATAAGGGCCTCAGCATTTTTTCATCTTATCCATATTAGTGTATTTTGTAGGTTTATGACACTTGATGTGTGATCAGCTTACTCTTTAACAAAAGTATTAAATAAAACTTGGTTGTAACCCCCCTAACAGTAAACTTCTTTCCTCGGTTTTTGCCTCCTTCAGTCCAGGTTGGGCAGCTTCGTCGCTTCAATCCTTTCAATGAAAGTTTCCGATTGTTGTAAACAGCAGCTATCCAGAAGGGACCGTTGGATTTAACAGCACTGAGAAGTCTTTAGACATGTAACACTTGGTATCAGTTTCAGAGCAGCAGATCTGTTTTCCCAGCTCTTTTTGGCACAAAAGAAATAAACATGTTATGAAGGTACAGATAGCAGAGTTTGGTTTCTCTTTGTGTGGTTTGCTGGGGCCTTCCAGCACATCCAGGTCCAGGGGGGAAGGTGGCTCTTCTCTTTTCCCTTCTTGATGTTCGGATCAGTTGTTATGGCAGCAGCTGTAAAAATACGAGTCCTTCTTCTGACCCAAGTCCACGCCCGTTTCCTCTGGAAAAACAAAGAGAAGTAATGTTGGTGCTAAATTCTCTGGTCACTCTTTTTGGATACTTTAACGACGTCCTTAACCACAGAGATAGGAACTCCAAAATCCTTCCTGGTCAGGGAGCAAACCAGCTAAGACCTTCTTCAAACCCACTAAAGCCAATCTCCAGGAACAGTTTTTTTTTTTTTTTAAATGCAGCTGATTTTAATGTTTCCCAAACACTCAGACAGCCTCTAGTGTACAATGTGAAAGCTGGCTGAGTCTGATCACAAGAAAAGACAATCACTGCTTTCCTCGATATATAATAGGGTCTATATGACCATCAGTTTGAGCACCGATATGGACGAGGACACATTTTCACTACTTCTTTTAGCTTAGGGGTCTAAAGCAGTGGCCGCTCTTTAGCGTTCCCCTTGAGGCTCTCTGGAGCTTTTTCAAAAATGTATGAAAATCGTTTTTTTGTTGTTGTTGTTTTAATATGGTGTGCAGGAGGTCAAACAAAAATTAATTATGTTTTCCAATGCTGTAAACATTCGTAAAATAAATAAATTTAATCAATTTGCGTCATAGCCATAGAGATCATTGGTCATAACTTGCAACCAGCGCCAGGCAAACAAAGCAGTGGGTGTGTCTCAGACCATGGATCCCAAAGGTGAAAAAAAAAGAAGATAGCTGATGAGAAAGAGGATTCAAAGAATGGACCGAATCATTTGCTTTCATTATTAAAGCGGAAGGATTGCCTGCATGTTCGCTTTGTAATGAGAGGTTGTCAAAAAATAAAAAATAAAAAATTAGAAAATTATTTCCAGGGAAGACTAAATATGCAGCCAACCACCAAGTTGGGAGGGGAAGAAAAAGTGCGATTACAGAACTTCAGGATAAATTAGAGGAGAGCAAAGATAGATTTAAGAAGTAGATTGCATCACCAAACTCCACTACTGCTGCTAGTTTGGATGCAAGGATGGAAAACCGTCCACAGATCCAACAGGTAGCGCTCTGATGCAGATATGTGAACTTTCTTCAATATTTTCCCCAAATCCTCAAAATAAAAATCACACCAAGGAACGATGGTGATGGAGGATGTTCTGAAGATATTCCGTTAGGTTATGTGCAACGAGTTGAAGGGACAATTTAACCTGTTCATAATTTATTCTTTATGGTACGCCAGCATTCATAACACGTAGGCGAATGACTGTCCCCTAGACATCCGCGGTTATATTTTTAATATTTATATATTTTTTTAAACAAAGCGGAGTGAGTATGACGTCATCCGCGCGCCGGACCGGAGTTATATACACTCAGCTTTTCACCAGCTACCTGCTGAATACCAGAGGGAAACGATTTTACTAAAGCCTTTTAGATGCACTTGTAGAATATAGGCAACTTAGAAACAAGGAACAAAAGTGAAATAAAATATTATAAAAAGAAAACGACTTTCTATCTGGACCTAGATATGCTTCCACAATAAACAGTCATCTCATAAAGCAGGTTCTGCTCTGAACTGTCAGGGAACCGCTAGGAATCCTTCACATATCTTATAGAGAGCAGAGGGTTCTAAATTAACCACAGAGATGTCTGATTAAGCTCAAAATAGCAATTTCTGTTTAAAGCAAAACCCCTTTGTAGTGATTTTTAAATACCTATGTTACATATTTTAACTGAACCAAATCTATTACAAATAAAGTCCAAAAAATTCCATCTGGATTTTAGAAAGTCAGGATTTTACAACTACCAAACAAACAAAAATATCTCAATGTGTGCTTTTCTATTCTTTTGTTGATGCACCTTTTAAAACTTCAACACTTTAACACAGCCCCAACCATTAAGAGCAAGGAGGAAAAGTCTCACCTGTCATAAACTGGAAAGCGGAGCTGTTGTAATCCTCAGCTACTTTCTGGAACAGCTCATCTAGAAAACAGGAGAGTAAAGCTTGTCACCTTCTGCTGGTTCAGACATCATGGCCTGCTAGAACAGGTCATAAACTCTGAGTTCCTATTGGTTTGTCTTTTCCATAATGTTTAGCGTTTGTATTTAAAAGATGCTCTAGAACATTTGAGAAAAAAGTTCCCCTAGTCGGGTTCTATGATCTGAATGTTCAACAAATCCTGAACCTAAACCATCCTGTGGTTGGTTCTGATCCAGCTGAGCTGGAAAGGTTAGTGACTTTTCTTTCACTTCTATAGAAGTTTAAGAAAGTCCTGAACTGGAATAAAGACACAGGCTGGTATATTGTTTGTGAAAATCAAAACATGAAAGCCTAAATGCCAAAGACAGCTTGGTTATACTCTTCCTTTTAAAAAGAAAATTCAAAATTCATTCAAATTTATATTAGTTCCGTCACTAAAAATAAAACAGAATAAAATTAACCATATACAAATTAAATTAAAAGATTAAAAAATCTGGTTTTGTACTGTAGATCACAGAAACCTGAAGTCTGGAAATGTTTTAAACAGTTTCCCTTTTCCCCAAACTAATCCAGACATGAAAAAAAGTGTAAAAATCTGTCATAATCATAATATTTGTAGACGATGTAGAATGTTGTATGCTCAAGCTAATACCCTGGCTCATAAATTTGGTGCACAGACTGATGTAGTAAAAATGTAACTATTTAATGCATATTGTACCTCTCTGTACACTGCTCACCTGTGGGCTACATATAAAAAAGATCCAGCCTGCAAAGGCTACAGGTGGCCTGTAATGATGTTCTGCAGGTACTTTTGAAATGGCCAAGATGGTATAGCGCGAGTGAGAGGTTTGCCACAGCAGACTCTTGTAAAACATGATAGTTTTATCTGTAGGATAAATGCATCTGGCAATGATATTACACACAGGGCCGGATCTATCAAAGGTTTGCGTGTATAAAAACGTGAGCTATTTCACTGCGCACGCTAAAAAATGTACAAACTGATCTATCAACAGCGTGCTAAAATGATTTGGTCTTTAA
>NW_015151227.1:317094-328407 GCF_000732505.1 Cyprinodon variegatus | reverse complement strand
CTCTTGTTAAATCACCCGCAAACCATGGTTCAGCCCCTCGCGCAAAATTCCAGTTTGTGATCGCAAATTACTGCACGCAAAATTGGATCTTGTTAAATCCGGCCCACAGAGCGCAATCCGATAGCAGTCTAAGCTGTGGAGACACTGGTATTCCTGTCTCCTTAAATCTCCTATCTAATTGTAACTTGTATGTGTATTGTACTTTTCTACCTGCATTGATTTATTTTTATCTTATATTTTTATTGAACCATGAGTCCAGAATAAAGTCCATATATCTATTTGTAATACAGCTTTTACCAAGCCTGTCAAATGAGAGGAGCACTTTAGCCTTCAGACACTTGAGGCTATTTTCAAACCAAACATCACACCTTTAAAGTTATGACCTAAACATAAAGGCAGTGAGTAAACCCCACCGTGATCCACAGCTGATGTCTTCAACAATCTTGCCTCATACTTCCGTTTCCCATCTCTGACTCTTTCAAAATAGGGAAAAGCTCTTTCCGTTTCAACTCAAAACTTATTTTTACAGCTGCTGCCATAACAACTGAACAACAGAATTTCAGAGGCTGTCACTGAAATTTACATTAGTGAATGTTTATTACCATATGATGCTAAAAAATAAGAAAAATCTCTTTCAGTGTTGATTTTCTGTTAGTTCAGAAAAAACATTATTGTTTAAGTGAATCTGATTGAATTAATTGTATTCTAGTTATTTTCGTCAGCCAATAAAACGCCTCATATGGGACAGCAGAGCTCAGGGAGAGGATTCAGATGAAAGCATAACTTACCAACATTTTTTCCTGTCTTGCTAGAGGTTTCAAAATATTGTGCTCCGATCTCTGTGAACATAAACAGAAAAAATGTATCTATTAATGGCCGTCATCACTTAGATCAAATTTCCCACAAAAATTTCTTAAAGTGACAGAACTGGTGGCAGCAGAATTAAAGCTTTTTCCAAAATATCTTCATATTAAACCATCATTGACTTAAAACTCATCATAAAAAAACCTAAATGCAGATGTGGAGTCAAGGTTTTCACATTTTTTTCTAACCTTTTCCAGAATAAAATTTCCACCACTATCTGTCCTCTTTTAGTTCATATTTAAAGTATTCACTTTAAAAAGTTAAAAGGTATAGCGGAGGATTTTCGCTAAATTTTTAGACCTGGCCTATCCACAAAAAAAAAAAAAAAAAATCAAAATTCACATACACAACCCTGTGCCCACTCCAGAGAGGGAAGGCCTATTAAACGCGTGCGAGATCCTGCACGAGCCCATTTCTCCTCGTTATACTAGCAGTGATGTGAAATGGATTTCTCCAAATAGCATGCCAACTTTACCTGTCAAGAACAAACTTTGCAACCGAGGCATCAGAAGCCCAACCTGTGCTCTCAGTGTACGCCATCACGTCAAAGAATCTCCCAAAAACACTCTGGTCTTGTTTCTCTCTTCTGAGGCCTTTCTTTTCTTCCCATACACTTCTTAGACACTTTTTCTCTTACAAACCTCTGCCATTTTCAAAGAACCGCGGGGAGAAAGGCGAGCTTCAATAACTGTCTGAAACAGTAACTCACCACAGACATACGCCTGAAAGTGTACATGTGCAGAAAAAGATAGCTAACGGGGGATGAGCACGTTGGACGGCCTTACGTGAACATATTAGAATGATAAACAATTAGGAGAACTACTTATTTTGATGATCCACCTGGGGGAAAAAAATCCTTCACTATACCTTTAATATAGACCAGGGGTGGGCAATTCCAGTTCCTGGGGGCCGGTATCCTGCAACTTTTAGATCCATCCTTGGTCCAACACACCTGAATCAAATGGCTGAGTTACCTCCTCAGTATGCAGTCGGTTCCTGCAGAGTCCTCCCAATTATCTGATTACTTGATTCAGGTGTGTTGAACCCAAGGCACATCTAAAAGATGCAGGATACCGGCCCCCAGGAACTGGAATTGCCCACCCCTGATATAGACTGTGTTAAGAAGCAATAAGATTTTCTGTAATGTTTGATTTCTAGAATGTGTGTGTATATGATCCTTTTGTTTTTTGAATTGTTTGTTACCTTTGTGGGTGTTTCCTTTTTAGAAGCCATCTTGCAACCTTACTAAGGAGGAGGCCCGCCTCAAACCCAGCTCTCTTATAGAGGGAGCCATGATGGCTGAACTTTGATTGGCTGAGGGTAAATTGAGAAGGACTGATGGCTGTAGTAAGGGTCTGATGGGAAAGCTGTTCAGAAATTGTTCTAAGTATAACCATGCCTCTGATGGAAGAGACTTAATAAATGACCTTTTGTTTTTGCTTCAACCAACTTTGCTGAATTTTTCCTTCGACACCACACCTCTCAGCGCAACAGACTGACTGATTTGAAGAACGACTTGCTAAAAAAAAAAAGAAAACAACATCTTCACATCCACAGATCACCTTCAGCAAAGTCCTGAGCATCGTGGTAGTCAATCTGACGCAGGCTCCTGTCTCCTTCGATCATGTCGCTCTTAGTGCCACACAGGTAGATCTTACAGTGCTGCAGGACACCATGCAAACCAAACAGAGAGAAATTACTCATAAAGCAAAGGGCAGAAAATGTAAACACTAGTATGTTTTGATGGTGTCCTACCCTAGTTCTTAAAAAGAAGCAGCACTGAGATAATTAATTTTTTCCAGCTTTAACAGAAAACTATGCTTATTGGCAGTTTTTTGCTTTTTTCCTGAACGTTTCTTACCTCCTCGCAGTTCTGCAGCTCTTTCACCCAAAACTTAGCTCTCTGGAAGCTGCTGCTGTCAGTCAGATCTACAAGGCCAGAAGTCAAACAGACAACAAGCATTTATCAGCCTGAGGGGATCAGCTTGTCTCCAAGCATTCTTCAATATAGAAAAAAAAAACATTCTTTAAATATTCTTGTTTAAATAAATAGAAGAAAGGCAACCACAGGAAAAGAAGGAAATTAAAGGAAGAAGAGGATCAGATGTAAAAATAAGAAAGGACAGCAGTGTGATTATTCATCAGGGAAATTCCAAAGGCTATTGCGGAAACACAAAAAACCCTTTTCCATCGCAGGGACCTTCAGTCATGGACCTGGATTTTAAAGCTCTTCACATATTTCATTACGATTCCAACAGAGCTATTTTTCTTTCCCATTTTCACCCATAAAATATTCCCATTCTGAGAGAAAAGCTTTCAGATTAGCCCTGGCTTTTTACAGGGTTAATGTCAAACTGTTTGAATGGTTCCGTTCAAACAGAGGCAGCGATGTTAGCAGAAAACACTAATAAAGTTTTATATAATCCAAAGACTTTCATTGAAAATCACATGAAAATCTTCCTCTCTGCAGCTGTCATTTACTCAAAGATCAAACCTCCTTTGATTTCAATAACATGGTTCAATTGATTTGATTTCTGTCATGCCTCTGCCGAGACACAGATTCCTATCTTCAAATCAGGAACCTGCAGTTTAATGTCTTTTTTCTGTAAAAAAAAAAAAAAATAATAATAATAATAATCTGTCAAAAAAAAATTAATTCAAATTTAGATTTTTATTAAATTTCTGTTCTCACATACTGCATGATAATATTTACCTGCAACCCTTTTTTACGCAACACGCAACGTAATTTTGCTGCCGTGCTCTTATGAAGAGGGCTAAAAAATCTTATATTTTCATTCCTTGGCCCGTGGGACTATGGCCTCTGGGGTCGGGCCCCTCAGGGACTGGGCCCCTTTGGGGTTTCTGCCCTCGGGGCGCAGGCTCTGGGTGTTCTGGTCCGCCCTTCTCTTTTGGGTGTGGCCATCTACATGTCTGCCCTTCTCTTTTGGGTGTGGCCATCCACATGTCTGCCCTTCTCTTTTGGGTGTGGCCATCCACATGTCTGCCCTTCTTTTTTGGGTGTGGCCATCCCCATGTCTGCCCTTCTTCTGTACCAGAGATTTGGGGAGCCTTTGGATATCTGGGGCTCGCTTTGCCTCTTTATTGGTAGGGCGATTCTGGGGCCGCTCACAACTGCTATTAAGCATACTTTCCATCTGAAGGAGCTTTGTCAATCATTTGTATACTAACATGCTCATACATACCACAGGAGTTTGGATCCAGGTTTTCACAGTTAAACACCAATACTAAAAATTAAGCTACAGATATATATACCAGCCTGAATATTGTGTAATTACCATAGGTTTGCCTTCCACACAGATAGATATCTAAGGAATACAAGCTGCTCTTAAAGCTTTTTTTCTGATGTTTACTTTCTTTTTTCTGTTACGTTCTGTTTTCTGTTCCTCTCGTCTCATACAGGTGTGGCCGCAGACTTCTAGGAGTTATTGTATCTCTTCTGTATTGTCTTTTATTGCCATTTTGTTTTATTTTCTATCTTTTCATACTCTTTCCTGTCTCTATCTCTCTTTCTCTCTCTCCCTTAGTTCGCAGCCCATCTTGTTTCTCACCTCCCTTTCTGTCTACGTTGTAAACGATTTTACTCCCTAAATATTTTTCAATAAAGTTTAATATACAAGTATGAAGCGGAACCTGATGGCAACAGTCATAATGGCCTGCATGTGAAAGTAAATATGTTGGGCTATCATCTACTTCTAGGACATCTGTTCCCAGAGCTATATTGGTAAAAAATCTCATATTTAGATTTTTTGTTTGTTTGTTTTACAAAATCCCTAGATTGGTATTGTCATGCAAAATGACCTTTTTTTCATTTAAAATGCAAATGAAATGCATTTTAAATGAAATGCATTTTAAACTTAGTCCTGTCGCTCGGTAGGTTGTCCTTTCAGCAAATTTCCTACTAGAGTCTGTAAACATTAACGAAATAAACTGGGCTTCCTTGGTTGTCACTTTGTATTTATACCCCAGAAAACAGGAAGTAATTAGCACTAGTTAAAAACTAAAAAACTCTAACTTTAAAGGTTTAGTTTGACTAAATTGTTTCATTCATTTGAAGTTAATTTCTCAAGCTGCTATTAATTGTGGAACAAGTGTTAATGTTAAGGACGAATAAAAACATCTCTAGTCTTTTAAAGAAATACTTGTGGTTTTAAATAACAAATAATATGTTAATGATGCAGGAAAAACAGTGCAAGAAGGAAAGTAAATTCTTTAGTTTTTAAGTTGCTCCTTCAGGCCAAGCACCTAGAATAACAAACTAATTAACTATTTTAGAGCCAATATTTCCTCCAGCAGGATACTTTCTCATTTACATATCTGCTGATAATAGTGCTGGGTTTTACAGGATCTTTGTCATATTTTTTACTCTAACTGTGCTCACATTCATAACCTGATTTGCATTGAGGAGTTATACAGTCAGGTTTGTGTGTCTAGGACTAAGTTTGTGTTTACATTTGTTCTCTCTTAGATAACAGCAAACAGAAGCTCCACAGTTCAGAAAAAGGCCAACCAACTCGCAGCCTTTCCAACATCTCATGTGTAAGAATTGTTTGCCGTGAAGTGGCCTCACTGGAAAGCATCCTGAAACTGAGCAGAACCTTTCTGATGGCGGTGTGGATTTACCGTAGCAGACCACAGCGGCCCGAGCTCCTCTGTAATAGATCCGGCTCATCGCCTCGTAACGCTCTGATCCGGCCGTGTCCTATGAAGAAGACGAGAAGAAAGACATGACAAACTTATATACACTGTTGTGTTAAAATGTATTGTCTCTTCTGCTTCCCCTCAGTCTCATGACCGGCTGAACTTTGCTTCCAACAATCCTGTGACTGTCTTGAACTTAAGGGTGATGCTACGTCCTATTATGTATGAACTCTCATTTACCCATTAATAATCAAAACCATTTCATCTAGCTTTGTTACAGACCAACACAAAGCAGAACGTCTTTAGGAAGTGGAAGGAGAATTATCAATGGTTTAATAATTTAAAAAAAACAAAGAAACAGATTTAAATGCTAGACGGCGTAGTCAAAGTTCAGAACTTAGTCCTATTGATCATCTGTGGCAGGGCTTTTTAACTGATTCTCTCCACCCAGTCTGACTGAGTGACATTTCATCTGTAGATGCCTAAAGCTGGCTGAGAATTAAAATCCCACAATTTAATGCATTGATTTTTGTGGTTGTAATTTAAGAAAACAAAGTTTATTTATATTCATTCAGAAACGTAACTAAGAGACAGAAATACCACAGAGGTCTAACATTCGGATCACTACAGCTGTGTTTTCCTTTCCCATTTATGGTCACCATACAGCCACATGTCATAATCACGACGTAACCCAGACGTGTATCAAGCCGGCAGCTCAAGTTGTGTTATTTCTGTGTTTCTAAGGAAAAGCAAAAAAGATTAGAACAACCTGGCTTCAACAGGCTGCAAGTAAAAACAAGCCCAGGGATCCTATTGATTACAGCTTTTTCTTTAGCCATGCTGTGTGTTACATGTTGAGAAAACACCAGCTGGTTTGAAAACAAACTCAATCTCTAGATTGAAAGCTATAAAAAAAAGAGGGAAAACAACCAGCGTCTCCTACAGTAGAGGTTCCCAAACTGTTCTTGGCGAGCCCCACTGTTTTTTAAAAGAAAGCTTCCTCCCTTCCTCCTTCAACAATCTTTTCGACAGCTGAACAAAGAAATTCAACTGCAAGAAAATGTATAGCAATAAAATAAACTAGTATCTTCTCTAAACCTCAAAAATGCCACTTTTAAAGTGTAACTTCATTAATTTTAACTGCTATATAAATTTAAATATTGCCATTCAGATTTTTTATAAGTTCCTAAAATTGGTCATTTATCCAGTCCATTTCTACCATAGTAGCCCCTTCCCCCTCTGGGAGTCACCAACTCACCCATATTCCCAGGGTAATCACTTTTTCTCCGACTTGGATTGGTTTGGCAACAAAAGCAGCGCCGATCGTCTGTAAGGGCAGAGCGAACAGAAAAAGTTAAATATGAGACAATGAGAAGCTTAGAGCTCTCAGTCTGAACTCCGACAGACTAGAAGGATATTAACCATTTATCCTCCCTGCAACCATTTTTAAGGAAGTTGTATAGAAACGTTAATTTGCAGCAAACAAGGAAAAATTATGAGGTCAAATGTGGCCTGAGGGATCCACCTCTGAGAGTAACTGGTTCATAGAATAAAACCAGTCCTCTAATGTTAGCTACCATGTGTGATAATAACTGTTGTAAACAACGTAAAATGTAGTAAACTGTGTTAAACATAATTAAAGTTCAAACATAATAAGCTGAGAAAATATGTTAAAAAGCCCATTTAAAAAGTAAAAAATGAAGTTCCTGTATCTGCATTAAAGTTATGCTGTGACAAAACTGTGTTTCTTTCTTTCTCAAAGAGTTTTTCATGGATTTCTTATAACGGCACTCATTGGATTTTATCTACCATATTAGAACAAGGGACTGTTTATAGTAATTAAACTGACCTCTATTTTTGCCATTAAAATACTTCTTTTGAAATGTTACTAAAGTCATTAGGCAGAAATTATGCAAACAAAAGCGGAGATTCCCATTACATTCAGGATTTTAACATTTTGATGCCATTTATTGTTGAAGAGATCTGTGAATTGCAAAGCCTGACACGCTGGAAAACCCACTAAATGAGTCAGCTGACTATAAATAGGAGATGACACGGTCTGGTTCAGACAACAGAGCCAAAACTGAACCGCTCCAAGTCCTATCGTTGAACTAGTACTAGATTTAACACGGTTCGGTTGTGTCTGGCACGGTCCAGTTCAGTTGCATTCCATTTACACTCAACGGTTATCTCAGTTACGGTGCTCTGACCGTTTATAGTTTAAAATGGGTAGTGTTAATGGGGCTGTAGTTTTTTGATATAATTACTTTAAAATAATGTCATTTTGGGGCATGCAGGTGGTGCAGGGGCTAGCGTGTATAAGCCATGTACAGAGGCCTTCGTCCTCGACGCGGTCGACCCGGGTTCGAATCCAACCTGTGGTCCTTTGCTACATGCCTCTCCCCCTCTCTCATACCCCCTTTCCTGTCAGCTTAGTGCCAAAAAAATTTAAAAATGAGCCACTAGTGCCGTAATAACTCAAAATAAATAAAATAATGTAATTTTCATGGATACTTTTTTTCTCTAAAATCAACATGCTGTGACGGTACTGAAGGGATATTGGCCAACCGGTGACACACTTATCATATCTGAGCTGACATCTTCTGGACTGAAATGTTCAAAAACTAAATCAAAGGTCACTGGTCAAAATATGTGATGAAAGGGAGCTTTCATCATAGTTTTCCCAACTTTAGAATAAGTTGGGAAAACTTTGGTGCAATTCAAAAATCCCTGTAAAAGTAAAGTTAAGAAAAACACCACTAGATTGAAAACAAGTTGCTGCCCAACATGGTGCAGACAATTATTAGGCAAAATACAACTTTATTTTTCTTCTTTGCATCTGATGAAAAACTTAAACAGAGGATCCACTTAACCGATTTCAAACTAAAACAGCTACTTTGAGCTAAATAGTCATTTATAGGGACCTTTGGCACAACAAAATGTGCCAAAGGTCAAACACTCTCCCTCTGAAATTAGCAGGCATGAAAAAAGAAACTTCATGCCGTGATCCAAGCACAGATGCTTCCCTTATGGTTAAATCTACTATGACCCAGCATTGGTTTTCTGTTGGAGCTTTTAGTGATGTGACCAACCCAAGAACCCGCTTCAGGCCAGACAGAAAAAAAAAAGACCTCTTATCCAGTCAGCGACAGATCTTATGTGGAGATTGCAGCGGAGCAGCTGACACTCACATTCTGGTAGGGGCCGACTAAGAAGCGATGGTGAACATATCTCTCCACTAGACTGGTCTTGCCGACGCTCTCCTTTCCCAGCATCACCACTTTGGCGTCGACGCGCATGGCGCTCATGGTGGCGGGGCAGCAAATGGGATAGAAGGGAAGGGAGGGGGGGTTATTTTACAAGGTTGTCACCGGGCTGCTGGAGGGCTGCATAAAGGAAAAGACAACAAAACAGTCGAGCAAACTCATGAGTTTTTAACATGTTGAAATGCATTTCTGAATTCTATCCAACACTTTTTTAATCTACTTTATCTCATAGTATCATTTTACCATTTTTTTAAGGTAACTACTGATGTGAAAGTCAGAACATTAAAGTTCCAGTTTTAAAAGCTGCTATTCAGGAAATGCATTGAAAAAATAAGTTTTTTTAAAAACATATTGCAGATACCTGCAGATTTAATCAGCTTTATATTTCCACAGCTCCAACCTTCTGATCTTAAAGCTCCTTTGCTATCAGTTTTGCCTGGTTGTAGGGGTTCTGATAACAGAGCTTAGAAAATAAACATATTGTTTGTGGATGGCTGGACGTTGTGAACCTGCTCTGGATTCATAGGAGTTCTTGGGAAGGACTAAATAAAAGAAAAACACCCCCTCTGATATCACGAAACACCCTACATTGATTTTGTCAGGATGTTTAACCCTTTTTTACTCAAGGAGAGCTTTTTCATCATGGAATAAAAAAATATATATATATTTTTTTTGACTTCCTGTAGAATTTCAATCTAATTTAATGTTGTCCTGTAAATTAGTGGCTCCTTATACAGCCATCTCTGCAACAAGCCTCCAAAGTATTCTCATCACTTAGATCTACCAATTCTCACTTGCTTCCAGAATTGAGCAAGCTCTGCTCTGGTGGCAACATAATTCTGTATTTAACTCCACATCAGCTCAAAAATAAGATCTTAGTGATTGGTGGAGCAGCAAAAGGTAGCTGCTCCTCTTCTTTAGAGCCAACCATTACTAACTACAGACAAGGCCAATGTACTGTATGGTGAAAATGCCGCTTTGAAAGAAAACCTACCAATCAGCCTTTGCACAGTCATCATGAAAAATGCATCGGCAAAGTTTGCTTATGTTTATGCCAAAACTTTAGAGAGCTATTTTTAGAGGAGGTGGAGAAGGCTAGATAATAGAAGCAGAAAGTGAAAGGAGACTACTGATTTGAGAAAAAAAAAAAAAGTAGATTAAAATTCAATCTAATAGATTTCAAACAATAACATCCATTATATATCTGATATGCCAGAAAAGTAACATATAACTATATAAATACATATAACTATATAAAATAAATTATACCAGACACCATTTGTCATTTCAGAGAAGAGTAAGGTTGCCTTCTCTAACCACAACTTAGATAAGAAAACATGATTCCAATAAAAATCTCAAACTTCGAAAGCGTAAATAAGTAATTAGCTCGTAGACACTTTTATGTTGGTTAGTTTTAAATATAGAGAAAGGTTAAATAAACTGAAGGATGGAAGAATTTAAACAGTTTACTGTACTTAATCATGCCTCCAGAGTAAAAAAAAAAAAATCCTGATCAAGTAATAAAAGCATAGAATAAACTGCGATATTTAGAGAAATCCATTAAAAATACCTAATTTCAGTTTCAGTCTAACCCACTAACCTAAGTTGAACTAAGTATCTGAGTCTCAGACCAGAGATAAAACATAAAAAATAAGTGTTTAATGAATCCTAGTAGCTAAATTATTTCCAATATAAACTGAGAAAACCTGTTTCCTGTTGGCTCAAACACATCTCCATGTGAGTTCAGCGGGACAAACATGACACAGCCAAAAACAACCAGGAGAGGAGAGCCCTGACATAACAACTTAGCAGGCTACCGGTGTCAGCTAGCAGAGCTAACCTAACCCCCGTTACCAGACGTTAGGAGAAATAACTCACCTGGGTTTTAGCTTTCCTCCACTAACGTCTCTTCATAAATGGCCCTGTCCGTCTTCCAGCGGGGAGCCAAACCTCTTCCTAACACCCGCCTACCAGACCCGCTTCACGGCTGACACGGTGCCCAGCAGCTGGCTGCTCATCTCTGTCCAGGCTGCGGGTGGAAGATCCTACGGTTGGAGTTGGACGGGCGGAAAAATTAGCTCCGTTGTTGCGCAGAGTCAGAAATCACAGACCGAAGCGTAACAGAAAAAAAAGACAACGCATTGGTTCGAAGAGATATTCATTTAAAGGGCGTAACGTTTCTTTCTTAACTGGTGAAAGATCTCCCGCTGAGCTGTTTGTTTGTTTAGGTCGGAACTAATGAGCGGATATGGTGGTTTCTAAAGCAGGAAGTGCTCGAGTTGCCGGGGACATTCACCGGAAGCTCGGCTGTATAATGCTCCCTCTGTGCAATTAAATCAGAGAGTAACCGTTGAAACTTTTTCATTTGTTAAATTACTTAAAATGTATCATAGAAACTATAATGTTTGATAAAAACACACCCAGTTGTATAAAACAAATATCTATCTATCTATCTATCTATCTATCTATCTATCTATCTATCTATCTATCTATCTATCTATCTATCTATCTATCTATCTATCTA